>NC_137670.1:2882763-2937763 GCF_963422515.1 Blennius ocellaris
AAACCTTTGCGTTCTCACGCATTGCGTTCTCCATTTTTAACATGAGAGCAAATAATAAAACTTAATCTGATATTAATGCTGCATTAAAGGGGAGGGGGGGGGGGGTCTCAACAATGAAGAGCTTTCAGCAGTCTAAAGCTACAGCAGCCGACCTCAGAAAATGGCCAGGGATAAAATCTCCCCAGCAACTAATTCTGAATGTTTAACCTGCTCCAGGCCACCAGGTTATTGTTCTGTATTATTTGTCTTTATTCTTAACATTCTGTGTCCTTCCTCAGTATTTTCTTGTCTCATTTTGATGTATTTAGCAAGTCCCAGAAATACAAGTTAAACCGATTAAACAAACTTGTCTGCTACAATTTTCCTAAATAATATATACCTGGTGACTCCTCCCTCTTTGTAATTTATTTAACCTTTCTTAAGACCCTTTTAACCCTTTTCACGGTGTCCCATAGTAATATTTTATCATGGCTTGTTGTGTTGTTTTCCATCTCATCGTGATGAACAGTATCCTGCCCTGTTTTACTGTATTCTTTTGCATCTTATAATAATGTTCTGTCTCATTGTGTCGCAAAGTGTTGATCGGTTAACAATCAATACAGATCATCGTCATGACAACAAACGCTGATCTCCTTTGACCTCCGCCTCTCTCATCCACTTTGTATGGGAATTGTTTTTCCCTCGGTTTTTGGGATTTTTCTCTTAAACGATAAGCTGCTAACGTCCCAAAATCTAATGGATTTGGTCCTTCGGTGATGAAAAATCATCCCTGAAAATGCAAAAAGCTGGTCAAATACATGCACACGGACAAAAACACAACCCTCTCGGCCAACTTCATTGCTCGTCCAGCTTTCGTTGGATGTCGCACAACTCCGCTGAGTCCACGATCAGAGTTCTCTTGTTGTGTGAAAAACTCAGTGGAGGAACATCAAGCCTCAGTCGACTGGACGGTGAAAAAGGAGGCGACTCAGAACGTGTTGGTTGATTGGTCAGTGTGTGTGTGTGTGTGTGTGTGTGTGTGTGTGTGTGTGTGTGTGTGTGTGTGTGTGTGTGTGTGTGTGTCATGGCTGTGAGGAACTCCTTCAGCTCTTCTCAGTGTTTGTCAGCTGGCAGCCATTCTCAATATAAGCTCTCTAATTGCTCAGAAAATTACAGCTAACGATGATCACACTTGACACAGGCTGACATTACGGTGACACCTCCCCTCCCTCAACCCCCCCCGCCCCTTCGCCACCCCTCGCCACCCCTCGCCACCCTTCCCTCCCCCCCCCCCCGGGATGCTGTTCCAGCCCCCATTGACCGCCGCCCTGCCCCCGGTGACCGCCGCGTGCCCTCTGCTTGTTGAGGGCGAGATGTCCTGAAGTTCAATCTGCTTTGGCATCGCTCGGTGCACCGCTCATCAGTCAGCCGACACGTTTCTGAGCCGTCGTGCAAAACTGCTCGCTCGATCAGTGTATTGTTGTGAGATCACGCGTGCGACGAGTGGCTGCTAAACGTAAACATAAATATAAATCTGGGACTTTGAGGGAAAGCGTCTAAGTTTCTCAGGGAAATGATTCCCAGGCTCTCATACAGTAACATTAAAAGCGAGAATAATGATAATAATAAGCATAATCATAATAACTATTGGCGTGCTTATAGTGTCTAAAGGATGTGGTTTTAATTAGCCGCTCTTCCTGCCGTTTCTTTTTCCAGCAGGTTTTGTCCATTATTGGTGTCGATGAAAGTCTGATCTCAAGAAAATAATCAAAAGAAGCCTATGTTCTCACCTGAACCTCGTTTTACATGCCACGGATGCTCGTTTTAGCCCTGCTGTCCCACAATAACGAAAGAAATCAAGGCAGAAATCAGTAATATTAAAGTAACCCAGTTGTATTGTACACAAATTTTCATTTTATTCCCATAATTTAACATTTCTCTGGACCTGCTGCTGCCTGTGGTCTGCTGTTGTACAACACAAAGGGAGAAAAAGTCATAGGGACACAAACTAGGGTATTTGAGTCTTATAAATAGTTTAGGTTTTGCTGGAAAGCTTGTGGGGATGTGACTTGCACCAAAACCCCCCCCAAAAAAATTAGCCACAGCTTCGACAACGATCTAATATTTTCTTAAAATTTTTCACGTGTGGAGAATTTATGTATTAGGTAATTAAGAAATGTTTGATTCATGGATCTGAGATATTCACACGCTTGATCACCGAATCCACATTTTTTCACAGTTTATTTCTCATCCTTCCGATGCTTTCAGTTTTCCCGTGCGCGTCGCACACGCCGGCAGACTGTAGTTGTATTTGTGTGTGTGTGTGTGTGTGTGTGTGTGTGTGTGTGTGTGTGTGTGTGTGTGTGTGTGTGTGTGTGTGTGTGTGTGTGTGTGTGTGTGTGAACGTGGCCGCGCGCCCGGAGCCCTGCAGGCCGAGATGTGTCACCTCTTTGTCTTGTCAGTGTTAATGTGAGTATGGCCAGCCAGGCGTGGAGCTGTGACAGATCAGCAGGCGAACCCCCCACCATCCCCACCACCCACCCACCCCGACCCCCCCTAACCCCCCCCCCCCTCTGTCGCCCTCAGCACAGGGATTAAATATCCTTTACTGTCCAGGCGTCACCTCCGGCACGTAGACATTTTATTTAATTTCAGGTCAGAAACTGTCGGTCTGCGGCGCTCGGTGCGTCGCGGTGCAGAAGATGCCCGGCAGGTCGCGGTGCGGCGGCGGTGGTGGCGGCGGCGGTGGCGTAGAGCATCAGCGCTGATCCTTGTGTACAGCAGGCACCTTACAGGCGTCACACATCATGGCTGAGAGCCACAGTGTCACAGCAGCTCTCTGGATGCGGGGCACAGATGCATTGTGGGCACTCCTGCGTGTCGGGCAGGTGGAATTGCGCTCGTGTTGCTTCACCCTCTTTCCACCACGTACACACGAACGCTGTGGCTTTGTGGCCAACGCAGCTGAAAGGCGAAGACGTTTGAACGTCAGGCCTCAGATTTTGTACACGATAACGTTTTTTTCGTTTTTTTTATAAATATATATATCAACCCAATCAATGTACTTTTCTAAACATGGCACCGCGAGCGTCAACGGTTCAGGACCGTCGGTTTGGCCTCGGACCAGTTCGAGACGTCACTTCCTGTATCGTCCAGTCAGAATCTGAGGTCTTCATGAGGGAGATCAGGGACCTTTTCTACCCCTTAAATCCTAATTTCTGTCAGATTATCTTGTTCACTTTGACAGTTTTTTCACTCTTGAGTAAAATGGGCTGACCATTCACCCAACAAGTTTTTAATATTTAATTAGAAATTTGTCATTGATCCGTTTTTTTTTATCTGTACTGAAGTTTTTAACGTAAATTTCTTGGAAGAAAATATTTTATTATGTTTCTAAAAAATATCTAGCAGTAATCCTTTTATACAGAAATGCAAGAGAATGCTTATCTGCTGAAGCGTCAATATATTTAGATATATATTTTATACCCAATAAGACAGAATCCGAGCATTCGCATCAGAAAGACTAATGAATCAGTCGACACTGATCCTGTTTGTTTCTCTGGAGGGCCTTCATTATCATGTTCTTAAAACTCTTCACATTATTACACACATTATTATTACTAGTTTAAGAAAAATAAGAGGCTTTGCCACTAAAAAAGTTAGCTTTATGTTTAAATACTGAAGACTGATTAGAAAACCTCATACCTCCAATTTTGTGCTCAGGATGCAGTTTAGGGGAAAAAAAACTCAAGAATAACGGATAAGAGATAAAAAGATAAAAAGGGGTGTAAAAAGAAAGTTGATGTAACGCTGACAGATTCAACAGTACGACTGCTTCGTGATAGCTTTTACTTTCAAAGTAAAATCTTCTGTCAACAAATGTCATTTATTGCATATTTATGTGCTGAAACAAATTTTTATTTAAAGTTAATGGAGTGAGTTTCAGTCTCGGGCCTCGTTTACGCCACAACCTCTGACTCTGGTTCTGCAGATTCAATGTTGCCTCATAATAATAAGATATAATAAGTTAAGCTGTTTAATGATCTCTACTAAACCCTCGTCAATCTGTTAATGTCACTTCAGCACACACACTTAAACTAAACTTTCACTCTGGTTTACTGTAATTTATCTACTCAACCACTGAAGCAGACATTGTGGGCGGCACCCGGACACGCCGGCCTGATAAGTTGGCTTGTGGTCGCCGCCGGAAGCGTCGTGACTCAGCCTGAAGACGACCGAGACCCGCCGCTATCAAATCCACATCACAGCAGCACAGTCATCTGGTCGGCCACAGCGATGGAGGATAGTCGTCGATACGGAGGGGAAAATATCACAGGCATCGATCAGTAATAACCTCTCAAGTTTTCCCATTGTATTTGTGGTGGGTTGGTTTTTAGTTTTTTTCTGTCTCCACGTGGGCGTCCTCCTCCTCGTTGGGTTTATTCAGTTTGTAGTTATAGTTAGTAGATAGATAGTTGTATGAGACGTCTCTGAGTAAAAATCACTTATTGGTTAATCAGTGAACAAACCATATAAATCTGCATTTTCTGGTCTGATCCTTGTTGTTTGTGTCGCCAGCCAGTAGATCTGGACAAATCTCAATCAGGTGATCTGCAGCAGAGAAGTGATTAAAACGTCCACAGTAGATCTGCGCATTACTTTTATGCAAGTACTTTCTCCTCCCTCCTTGTTTTAACTTGTATGAGAAAGATTCAGAGTTACAGTGAAAGAGTTAAAGCAGCTGATGGTCACATTTCTCCACTGTGAAGCTGCAGAAGAAGATTGATTTAAAGTTCGACACTTCGCCCGTCATCTTGGGTTGAATGAGGAACAAAACGTACAATAAGAATGAAACTGAAAATTCTTCTTTGAGTCATTCAAACGTCAAGAGAACTCTGTACACACTGTGCCTGCTTGGTTGAAATATTGATTCACATTTCCTGCCAGTAAAGCTGGAACTAAATATTTAAAATAAAAAAAAGTCCTAAAAACCTCCAATGGACCTAAATAACAAATAGGATTAAAACTATTGTAAATACCAGTAACACAACAACAACAAATATAATTATGCACGTTGCTGCAAATAACTTTAACTAATACTACTGTAACTACTACCGCAATAATTACATTGAATACTATTGCTACTGTACCTATGATTATAATTACAACAAAAACTACTGTAACTTCAATTCCAAGTGCAACTACCACAACTACATGAACTACAACTTCTACACTTACAACTCTGACAAAGATAGTGAAAAGTACTATAACTACAATGACTCCAATTATACCTAAAACTACAACTAGTATTTCTGAAAGTATTACGACCTCCACAACTACTAAAGTATAATTGCAATGAAAACTACTAGAATTACAATGACAACTGTGAAATTATAGATACAAGAGGAAAATTACAAATAAATATAATCACAGTTATTACAATTACAACTACTGTAACTACAACTGCAATGAAAAACTTCAACAACTACAAATACAATCAACTACATCAACTTGAAGTACCACAACTACAAAACTGCAACTGCAATTAAAACTAATAAGTCAACCAAAATGACGACTAATAACGCCTTTACTGATAGTATTTACTAACAGCTCTGCAAATATCACTGCTACTGCTATTGTGACGACGACTTCCTGAGAAGTTTCCCAGGTGAGTTAAATAAGAGTTAAAAAGTCTTTAACTGCTTGAAGTACTTCTCCGGTTTCCTTTAAACAACTTGAACTTTCTCTTTATTGGACACTTTGATTTCAATCTTTGGGCTGCAGATTTGTCAAAAATGCACATTAAGTGACTTTGAGCATCTGCTGAAAGTTGAGTTTGTGTAAAAAGTGACCTGCTGGTGACTGTAGAAGTCCTGGATTTGTTTTAATTACTAGTTTATGTTCACAAAGCTCGATTTTTCTACTCACTTCTAGTTCTTTTTCCTCTTTTAATTGTCCATTCAGTGAAAACAGTCTAAGAGAAGATGATAACTTGCTTGTATAAACCGATCAGCACGTATTTGCTCCATAATCTCCCCCCACTTCCCAAACCGGAGCTACTCCTCATAATCAGCCATCCTCTCGGTGGAAACTTTTTAGTTTTGCAGCCGGAGGCCCGCGGTCCTGCCGCGCGGCGCCGCCGTCACTCAGCCGGCCGGCTGACGGAGGTGTGGCGGCGAGGAGGCGGCGGCGATGGTTGCCGGGGGAGTGTGATGTGTTGTGACAGCGGGGGCCGGGGCTGGCGGGCGGTCACCATGCGGCACCATATTGCCGGGCTCCCCGGGGGAGGAGGGATCAGCATGCCAGCCTCGCCAAGAAGTGCTAATAGGCGCAACACGTCTTGCTTTCACACATTAAGGCAAGCGAAGGGTGACAGATCAGAGCTGTGATACTGCCGCCTGAAAGGGGGAAAAGGGGGACCACGCCGCCCCGTTCGCCATGAAGCACCGGCTAATGATGAACACCCCCCCCCCCCCCCCCCCCCCCCCAACTCCCCCCTCCATGGAGGGGGACCTCCATCTGACGTCCATCTCCGCGGCGTCAGAGTGGACACCGGCCCGTCGTCGCTGACGCTCGACTCCATATTGTAACTGACAATAAAGCTACAAGTGTTGAAACGGGATCAACACTCTTCACGTCTCCTCCGAAGCAGCCGGGGTCAAGTGGGCCGCTCCGGGCCACAACACCCACCCCACCCCCCCCCACACCCGTGTCGCACAAGTCACCAGAACCCATGGTTTGAGACCCACAGTGTGCCGAGCGCCGACTCCTCACTGTGGAGAGGAAACGGAGCGTCTGTGCTCCCACTCTTGTTACTTCCACCTCGGGGGGCCATATGCTTGATTTGGCAGATTCTCAAGCACCTGCCGCCGTTCGTTTTCCTCAAAGATGATCTGAAGCTGTCTGAATGGACCGTGCGACGGATCGGAGTGAAGTTTACTGCCGCTGTCTGACTCGACAACAAGTTGTTTTTTTTTACAATTTTTACTACAACCAATTAGTGGTTCATGCATGGAGCATAAAGTGAAGACAGAGTGGATTAATGTGTCTATTAGGCTTCATTGCCACCACATGTTTCTATGGCAACAGCAGGAACACTGAAAAGTTGACATGTTGGGCCAACAAGTTGCTTGTTTTTGTAGTGAAGCCACACACACATGCAGCAGAGAACAACACTCTATAAACACTAATATAATTTAATCATGCATTAAGTAGATTGAAAAGACACTGCTGGGATTCAAACCCAGGATCTCCCGTTTACTGGATGTTAACTAAGCCACAATAAGTTAATGACATTAACTTCTGCTTCGCGGCCCAGTGGGTACATTCGTGTCGGGTTTCTCTGTAAATATATATTCGGTGCTTATATAAATACAATTGATTTGGATTCTTGCTGGAACATTTCGTCTGAAAGCATCTAATGTGTGTGCAAATGAGTGAACGCGAACAAAAGGAAATCTAAAATAAACCTATTGAGCGCGTTCAGGAAATGAGTAGCGCTGCAGCTCGCCGTCGAGGCTCAAAACAAAAATGTGCTTCCATTTTTTTTCCCAGCCGCAGCACTTTGACCTTTTAGCATAACAATGCCCCCGTGCGTAGCAAGTGGTTTTTCCCGATTTGACGTGAAAGAAGTTGACTGCTCGGCAGAGAGTCCCGGTCTCAACCCGATGTGACACCCCTGGGGTGAGCCGGGACCAGACTGTGCGACGGGCCTTATTATCGCCCGTCGACGTCGACGCCCAGCTTGCATAATGAAGCCACATTCTTTCACCTCCCCTCCCTTTTTTTGGGGGGGTTTAACTCTCTGTATTTTCTCATCTTTTGCTTCTAGCTTTCGATAGACTTCATGATGGCTCCTGTCAAACTTCCTTTTCCCGCTGCTGTCAGCTTTCATTTATGTGTCTGGTTCCTGTGATTCGCCTACAAACAGAGATGAGCCGAGGAGACTGAGACGATCAGAGATGCCACTCCAGGTCACTCCTTTACATCATGACCACTTCATGACTCATGTTTAGAGGTGTGGAGGGATTTTTTCCCCCAACGAAACTTATTGTGTGGTCGAAGCAGTGGGAACATCAGGACATGTAATAATTCAATTCATTATAAACTGCATTGCCGTCACTGGAACATAAATTGGCTGTAATCAGAAACGGCACCTATTAAACCCTCCAGTAACTCAAACCAAACGGCACAAACATCTGGGGGAAGATGAGTGGAGGAGATTTAAGAAGGAGTCTGTGACCCTGTGCAAAATCCTCTTATTGTCTTGAGAGACACATATTCTAAATTAATTATTAATATGTGTGATGTTTGGCTATTCGAGTTTTAGTAAATATTAGACCCATCCCCCCCCTTAGTCTGTTTCCAAAAAGGTTATTTCTTCCATGCCCGTGGACAGACAGGAAGTGGGTGGTACGACGGGTCAGGCATCAGGGTGGACACCCTGCAGAGGACCCGTACGACATGTCAGCCGCTGCTTGTTCCCGATCAAATATTAAAACAAAAGGTGGTGCTGACAGTAAAAGCGTCTCCGTTCTGAGGCTGGCTGCGGTTACCTTGTGACATTGGCTATTAATGACGTGTTCTGGATCGGGGCGTGCTAACGTGAACGTGCGCGCTTGCATTGAGCCGCCGCGAGAAGCTAAATGTTTCATCCCCCGGGATGACGTCCGCGGCCCAACAGTGTCGCGTTAGTGCAAAATTAGAAAAATGAAGTGAATGATTCATGGAAACGGGACTAACCTCTGTGTCACCCCCAGAGCTCGTAGGGGGAGAAATCTGTGGGACGTCACATGACCACTGGCACACAATCGTGAACAGAACATACGATTCGCTGCCAACATGAAAGATATTACAGAGGATTATTACAATATAGTCGCTTGAAAACATCCTGCTGAAAGAGGAACTGCAGGACATCGTTCAAAACAGTAGCTACACCAGCTTCCCTTCTTCTCATCATGCATGACGCATATTCCCTTTAATGTTGAAGTAAACATGATTCCTGCACCTGACCAACGACAATCACTGCTCTACGGTCCAGTTCTGGTTATTTGTCCATTGTTGAAGCTTTTGGTAGTTGACAAGCTCTTTATTAGAATCAATAGCGACTCGCACATGTGCAGAAGAAGTATTTACCGGGGGTGTCGGTGCACAGGACCAATAGCAGGGGTTGGTGTCCCGGCGTAACGCCTTCGCAACTGAACTTGACCGTTTCTATTTTCCACTCGTCCGTAACCCCTCCATCCATTCATTCATTCGTTCACCCACCCATCTATCCATCCCGCCCCTCCTCCCCCACTGACGCCTGGAGTCCCCGGGGCCACCCTCTGCCTGCTGGAGCGCTGTGTTGAGCTGGCTGCCATCAATATGGGTGAGTTACAGAGGTCAGCGGTTCAAACGCAGTTCAGCGCCCCACGCCGACACTGGCTGCGCCTCCACCCGTGCTGAAGTGCTGGAGCGTGTGTGCATGCGCTGGGATGCAGAGAAGCATGCAGATCTGGCTGTGTTTCAAGTCTCTTTGTTCCTGCATGAATGCCACGTCATTAGTCTGCATGCGCTTCTTGGCCTGCGTGTTTACTCGCGGCACTGAGCGCCTTCGATCTGCGGCCCGGGATCGGGGTCACATGACACGATGAACCCGTAGGACGCCAGTAGGACATGTGTGGCACCAGCACTGATTTCAGCCAGAACAGCAGGAGGTGAATCGGCATCTGGCCGGTTGAATGCAGCTGGAATCTTTGGAAACCAAGTTGATGGAGCTCATCATATTTGAAACTCGATGTTGGTTTGATTCCCAGTGTGTTTGTTTGTGTGTGTGTGTGTGTGTGAGTGTTGCTTTAAATCTGGTGAAAAAAGTTCATTTGTATAAATGATTTGTGTCAAACCAGACCTACATTTGACTTCTTCTGGCTTCACATTGTCCTGCTTTTGTTGCCGTTCACTCACCCTCCGTCTGGCTGCAGTTTCGCAGAGAGCGAGGGTTTGTGTCGGCTGCAGTGTTTGAATAGTTTCCACTGGGGAACAGCAGGTGAATGTGAAAGCGACTGCAGCCTGCTGAGCTCTGTCGTGGAGGCGCTTCATGCTCGGTGGTTTCTGTGGTTTCTGTGGCCATCTAGTGGGCTCACGACTTACTTCCCACATGGAAACTACTAGTACAGCATGGAAAGTGTTTTATTCTCACCTGTGATTACGAAACAAACCTGAAGCATGATGATTTTCACTTTCACTCAAAAGAAAAAAGAAGTTTTTAAGAAATAAAAAGCCTATTTAAAACTTTAGCTCAAGCAGTGACTTCCTGTTCTCAAGCCACCATAGCTAACCAGTGTATTGTTTGGGAGTTTACGTATTAATTGAGATTTTAGTGAAATTAAACAAACTCAAGCTGAGTGGAGGTCATTGGCATCTTTGCTGGGACGACACTTTTTAAGGTGATTAAGACCTCCAGAGTCAAGTGAATGAATAAGGAGATTTAAAAGACACATCAGTATTCATCTGCTCCAAAACATAGATTGACATATTTTCTGAAAGGACATAAAATGGAGGATGCATTTGGGTTGATTGCATCTCTACCAGGTCATCTTGGATCTCTTCAAATCGGTCACTTTATACTATTGTTAATATCTCCACGGCTGCTTTGGATGGTAACTTCTAATTTATGTCACGTCTCTCTTTTATGCTCACCTTTAGAAGGATTTACTCGACAGTCTCCATTTTTTAAGTTTCATCTTGCAGTCATGTGCGTTAACATTTTGGAAATCCTTTAGTCTCATTCTGTACGTTTTACTAGTTTTGGAGGCCTTACACTTACATTTTGAATCTCTGTGAGGACACCTCTTTCTGCCTCATGAGAAATATGCACATTATGTGCAACCTGTTGAAGTTGACCAACTGAATCCCAAGCAAAGGAATGACAGCAACATTTTGACCTGCCGGTTTCTGTTTTTCCCTTTTTCTGTGTTTCCCCTCCCCTTGTGTGTTTGTGTGGTGGGCGGAGCCAAAATGCCTTGCACTGGAACTGAGCTGCACACCTGAGAGCTTCATCATCATCATCATCATCACCTCCTCCATAAAGCCTCTGGATCATTCTTCACTCATCGGCAGATCGTCCTTTTATCAAAGTGGTATGATGCTTTTTGGAAAGGAAACCTTTCTTGCCGTTTTGGACCTCATTGTGCCAAGTCCTGTTTTTTTTCCTTCCTTGTGCAGACTCTGTGTGTGCTGCTCCAGTGTTGGACTTCTGCTGCATGACCCCCATTTGGGCTCAAACCACTCCTGTGATCCATGTATTACTATTAAAACCTATTCTCCTCACTGCAGTGTGTCTCCTGTCAGCTTCTGGGCCCTACGTGTACCACAAGCCGTAACATGTGTACAAACTCCTGCAGTAATTTCACACATGTTGTTTTTGATTCCCTCTTTGGGATCGTCGGTTCTTCAGAGGATTTTCGTGACTTCATGTGCAAATCATAAATACCCTCTGACTTTATCAGGCACTGATCTCACACATTAAAACCAGAAAGAAGAAGAAAGTACCCTTCAACCCACATCTCCACTCATCAAAATAAGTCACCATGAGAATAAGTTTATAGTTTTTATTGACAAGTTTTTCTCTTCAGTTGACTTCTGGCTTCCGGCATCCATTCATGTCAGACGGGGAACAGGACGATCTAAGAGGGAACCTGGAACACACCACCACACAGTGAGAAATGTAGTTTTTAAAGCTCAAATATTATACAGTTCTTCAACAAAGGGCTGGGCGGGTTTCTGCCCTATTAGAATTCCCATGTATTGAAGCTCAGGAGAAGGTCTTACCGAGGTCCTTGGTTCTGTCCCTTCCACTGCAGCCTGTCACCCATGAAGTCTGAGCCGGTGGGCCCAGATAGAGCTCCTCATCATCCACACCACGCAGCCTCAAGGTCTTTAGCATCTTGTTGATGTTGAAGGCTCTTCGTGGCACCAGCAGAGTGTTGGAGACCTCTGCTCTCTGGTTGTCCTGCTCTCTCTGGCAGCGAGGATCTATGAGGGAACCCAGGTACAGAGAGAAGTTCACTTTTTAAAGGTCAAATTTTATACGTTTTTTCAGCAATTTCACAAAGGCGTCAGAGGTTCAACCACATTGCATGTATTCAGTGTCTTTCCCAGCCTGAAAGAGGATTTTGACTTTGTGCCTCACCTGTCTGTCTCTTGGTCTCTTGGGAGAACAGCTCAAGCACTTTCCTCTGCTCCTCAATTTCTTCCTGCTCAGCGTCCATGCGGACCTTTTGGATGGTTTTCGGGCCCTGGCTGGCTCTCCGAGGGACCCAGTTATTCTGAGGAAACACAAATGGATTTTATGAATGTGAATCAGTGAGATGGAGTTATTCGAGATTCTGCAGATTCAGTTCAAATAACCAAAGCGTATAACAAGCCTCTGAACCAAACACTCACCAATCTCAACTCGAGGACGTCCTGCAGCATGAACCTGATGCGAGAGCACGTCTTGCGCCCTTTGACGATTTCTTCAATTTGCTTGAAGTGTTGATCCATTTTCGCCTGATTAAAAAAACATACAGAAAGTTAGACAGAGTTTTATTTCTGTTTGTGTTTAACAGCAACAAACAGCAGTTTTTAAGGATTTCCAAATAATTTCACTCGACTGAGAGCGAGAGCTGCCCTGACCATTAAATGTACAAACAACTGCAGACAATTTATTTTAGTTCTGAAAAAAAAGTAAATGCTGTCCGATATACAAAACAGCGTCGGAACCCCAATGTGATTCGACATGTGAATTTACGTTAAACTCTCCCTCTTCATGCTGTTCCTTCATTCACTACATGCAAGTTTGAACCTGACATAAATATTCTCTTGTCGTTTTCAGTAAGAGAGCGAAGAAGTGTATTTATCTTGAATATCAAACTGGTACTTTCTCCACAAACATTGATGCAGAATCGGTAAATCGATTCAGTCGGTCTCACCTTGAACTTCTCAGTGTCGAGGTCTCTGCCAATGGTGGTGAGCAGTTTGGACAAACACTCCAGTGACTCGTCGTGTTTGTTTCTCAGCAGCTTCGCCAAACATTGGTCCACGATGGTCTGTGTCAGCATCTTCAGTTTGAAGAGCTCGCCAATGAACTTCATGTTGCCAATGGTTCGTCTTCTGGCCTTGTTCTTGGCTTCCTCAAGCTCCTCCTGAAGCTGCTACAGAAAATAAAAAGTAAAATGAGCAAATATTATTTTCAGACATGGTGAGCTATTCAGATGTCTTGTTGCAGGAATTGTAATCAACGCATACCGATGCAGCAGAGTTCAGCTCCTGCTGCTTCCTCTGGAACGCCTCATCGTTAACGTCCTCCTTCTCGAACTCCTCCTGGCAGCGGTTCAACAGCACCTTCTGAAACTTCACGGTGCTGCTGGGTTCCTCCGTCATCTGCACCTTCAACTGTGAACCACAGACAGAGGTTGAGTTTAGGAGAAGAAAAAAAAACAGGTAAAAATGTCGACCACAATGGAGGAACGGCTCAAAATGTACAATTATAAACCAATGTTCTTTGTGTTAAAATGTCCACATTGATACTTATCTACATTCCAATAAATAAACAAGCATCCTTACTGTGGCAAGGCTGCAGCACAGCTTTGCATAGACGGTTGACAGGTTGGGCTCGTCGATGGCCTTCTGAAAGATCAGGTCCACGACCCCTCTCAGCCTCTCCTCACTGTCGATGGGCAGGTCAGTGATCTGCTTCATCAGGGTGTCAAACTTCTCAGGTGTCAGTTTGTTGAGGATGCTCTTTACTTTCCCCAAGAGCTCCTGGGGGAAGACCAGTTAGAAAATGTGGTTAATCACTGAGATCATCAATCAACTAGCATGTATACATGCACCCTGAAATCCAGTCATCTAATTAACTGAACTGAACTCAGGATGTTTCTGAAGTGCATTAGTGCAGTGTAGGGAGAGTGTTTGCTGATACCTGTGTTTCCTGCGCTTTAGAATCCTTTGCGGCGTTTGCCCTCTTGAAGCCCGGCCTCCAAGGAGCCGCTGACTTGTTTAACTGAACTTCATCATTCATTTTCACGGTGATGTTCTTGAAGCGAGGCCGCCATGTCTGCTGCTGTTGGTGATGCTCCTGATTCATCTGCGCCTCCTCAGGCTTCTGAGGCTCCTCATGCAGCACAGGTTTCTCCTGCTCCGGAGAAGCATGTTTCTCCACAGGGAGCTGAGCCTCCTCATGTTGAAGCTGCTCCACAGGAAGCTGAGCCTCCTCATGCTGAAGCTGCTCTGTAGGGATCTGAGCCTCCTCATGTTTCAGCTGCTCCACAGGGAGTTGAGCCTCCTCATGTTTCAGCTGCTCCACAGGGAGCTGAGCCTCATCATGTTTCAGCTTCTCCACAGGGAGCTGAGCCTCATCATGTTTCGGCTGCTCCACAGGGAGCTGAGCCTCCTCATGTTTCGGCTGCTCCACAGGGAGCTGAGCCTCCTCAAACTGAGCCTGGAACTGTTGCTCTTGAGTGTGGCTGCTGCTCATCTGCTCCTGCAATTTAAGGTAGATAACGTGACGTTCATGAGGGTGCGGCTATTCAAAATAGCAACACAGAAAACCAGACAATGAGTCAAAGAAATGGAGGAAAGCAAGCATGCAAACAAACAAATAAACAAGCCAAAAATGCAGGATTTAGCAGAAACAAGGAGCTTGAATTATCAGACCATTCATAATACGGGTCTAGGTTCTGCCGAGACCTAATATTGCAGTTTTAAAGTGTTATTTCCAGATAATTAATCAAATCTAATAATTCAAATTCTAAGATTGAAGGCGCTTACCTGTGGATTGTAGTATTGAGGAGCAGGTGGTGGGTAGTAGTACTGAGGAGAAGGTGGTGGGCAGTAGTACTGAGGAGCAGGTGGTGGGCAGTAGTACTGAGGAGCAGGTGGTGGGCAGTAGTACTGAGGAGCAGGAGGTGGGCAATAGTACTGAGGAGCAGGAGGTGGGCAATAGTACTGAGGAGCAGGTGGTGGGCAGTAGTACTGAGGAGCAGGAGGTGGGCAATAGTACTGAGGAGCAGGTGGTGGGCAGTAGTACTGAGGAGCAGGAGGTGGGCAATAGTACTGAGGAGCAGGTGGTGGGCAGTAGTACTGAGGAGCAGGAGGTGGGCAATAGTACTGAGGAGCAGGTGGTGGGCAGTCGTACTGAGGAGCAGGTGGTGGGTAGTAGTACTGAGGAGCAGGTGGTGGGTAGTAGTACTGAGGAGCAGGTGGTGGGTAGTAGTACTGAGGGGCAGGTGGTGGGTAGTAGTACTGAGGAGCAGGTGGTGGGCAGTAGTACTGAGGAGCCGGAACTGAAGCCGAAGCCGGATCCATAGCCGGAGCTGGAGCTGGGGGCATAGGCATAACTAGAGCCATAACCAGAGCCATGGCTGGTGCCGGAGCCATAGCCGGATCCATAGCCGGAGCTGGAGCTGGAGGCATAGGCATAGCCATTGGCATAGCTGGTGCCGGAGCCATAGCCGGAGCTGGAGCTGGAAATGGGCAGTAGTAGGGAGCGGTGGGGAGTGGGTAGGCAAAAGCCATGGGCGTCATGGTTGATTTGGGTAGAATGCTGCAATAGAAGTATGACACAGGTCAGTTGTGCGTCCGTTGGATTCGCAGGATTTGCAGTCTTTCTTTGTGTTCTCAGGAATAACTGAAAGTAAACAAATAGAAATTACAAAAGACTCATGGAAAATGTAATATTTCCTGAAGAAAGTACAGTGCTGGAGCTGAAAAACTAAACTGTAATGCTGAAGAAGTTGAGGTAGTTAAAGGACCCCCTTGGGGAACAAACATACTATTGATGTGTTGACTGAATTTAACTGGATGATTCGTAATGCAAAAAAAAAGGCAATACGTTGCTCACATATGTACCCACATACCCGCCTCACTATAACTCAAGTAATGCAATATAAGTGAACAATACAACATTCTCATTGTGTTGAATCCAAAAATATATTTAACTTTGTTAAAAAAAAAATAGTTTGACAGCTTTTGTTTAGAACATTTGACCGTTTCCATGTCAAATTGTCATCCAATATCATTTCCAATAACCTAAACTGTGTCAACAGGTGCTAAATCAGCACCGTATAGTACAGAAGATACAGCAGATCAATTCACTTTATGATCTGTAGTTGTCTGTTTCTGTAAATATGAAATTTTGCTGATTGATTGCGTGGCACTGACAGAAAAACTCAGTGTGTGAGGATAATGATACATACATCCAAATAAACACACTGGCCTTCGTGCTTGAAACCACAGGTTTGGTCTTTTTTCAAATCAGAACTCAGAACTACTTGGAAACTCACAGAAAACTAAAGCCTGAAGTTAGAAATGTTTGCATGTGCAGGAATCTGGTTTGATGCATCAGCAACATCCCAAAATCTTGCGACATGTCAGCAAGAAAACCAACCTTTTAAAACTGGATTTGACAGTAATGACACAAACAGTAAACAGGGTTATGTTTTTGTCAATTTGGGTCCAGATGACTTCAGATTACAAACCAAGAACTTATTAATCTGTTTTCCTGATCGTACAAGGTAAAATGCGGCAAATTTTTCTGACATCTACTCAAGAATTCATATTATAAATGACAATAAATGATTGCTACATTAAAACAAACAATCAACATACTTACTTCTCCAGCTAGAAGACTCGTAGAAACGTTTGAGGGCTCGCAGTTCAGTAATGGCTGAAGTTCTTGTGAAGATACCGTCCGGACCAGATGCTCGAGAGAGAATAGATGCTAAGTGAAAATCCACAAGGTTTTATAAACTCTAAACGCGCCTTTGATCATCAAAGCAAGGTTAACTCCTTTGATTCTTTGATCCCCTTGTGATCAAGGGAGTTAAGCTCCGCCCCTTTTTTCACACTGTGCCTTTGACCAACCAGGTGCAGTGTGACATTCCAGAGGGATCAAAGGAGTTAAGCTCCGCCCCAATATGTACAAGCTAAAAAGCTAAAAAAAAAAAAAAATAATAATAATGCATTTATTTATTTAATTAATTAAAAAAAAAAATTCCGGGCGATATGGCCTCAAATCAATATCATGGTATATTGAGCACTTCACCTCGATAACGATGAATGATAACGACTCCACTGTACAAAAAACATGTTTGTCCACTCGATGTAACAGTTATATTGCTAGTATGACTCCCTTGGACCTATTCATTGCCACTTTAAAGGACTGTAAAACTACACTGTCTGAAAATAAATGAAGGAAATACAAATGGAGTACTTTTTGTTAAGATTTATTGAAGAGCTGATAAGCACAGATTACTTGAAATAAGAAGGACTGAGAGCGGATTATACCCGTGACTTCATCTGTATTGTACCTGAAAACAGGGGATTTCTCCACAGTGATATGAAAAAAGACCTATCTAACCTAATTCTCCTGAAAAAACATATATATTTTGTGTGTAAAATGACTTTTCACATCCAGCCCGACAAACGGCGCGTAGCTCCACGGCGCATCTCTATGCGGCGCATCTCCATAGTGCAATTTGGTGTGATACGATATGATTCAACATGATGCAAAGAAATTATACCAAAAATTGAATTAGAAAATAAGAAGCTGCAATTCTGTAATGGTACTGGAGGTGGTGGATTTATTCTCAGGATTCTATTATTAGGATTTATTCTTTATTCCAATCCTCTTATGTGTATGATACGTGCAGTAGTCTTATAATAAACATACATTTTCAATACCCGTTTAGAAGGACTTAAACACAAAACCCCCCAAAAAACATCAAGATATCAACAAAGATGAAAAAAAACAAAAAAAAAACTGAAGCTGATTTAAAGTGTAAATGACTCTGGGCCAGTTTGACTTTCAATGTCTTTTTGGTTTCTACCTGAAATGTTTAGATCAAACACTGTTTGTAACCCTTTTACCCTTAATATTAAACTATATTAAAGAAAGTGTAAATGAGCTACGAAAATGTGTGTTAGCGTGAGCAGAATCACATTGAATTTATAAAATAACTTGTTCTTTGACTGTCATTGTGATTTGACAGAGATGAGAAGTTGACACAGAAAAGCAGAATTCATCTATAAACCTGCTGTCCAGGTCCAGATGAGAACGTATGGCACTGCACGCGATTAAAAAGAGCTTAAAGGCCGTCCTGTGGGGAAAGCGCTGCTGTTCACACTTCCGCCATCAACGTCAGGTTTGAAAGTCCAGCAGGAAAATGTGTAATGCGAAGAATCCGCGGTGCAGTGAAGTATTCCCAGCAACTTCACTCATTTACAGTTTGAATTTTGATTAAAAAAAATTTTTTTTAAAGTGGAGGTAAATTAAAAAAAAGCTTTTTATTGCACAGGGATTGAGCTTCAGAATTTATTCACGTGCAATTTCACTGGCAAACAATCAAAGTGGATTAAAATGAGGCGATTTTACAGAAATGGTAGGTCGGCTGGATTACTGGAACCTGAGCGACGTCAGGAAACTTGACTTCTAGTAATCGCCCCTGGGTTTTTTTGTTTTTTTTTTAAATCAGCGAGCACCAACTGCTGCTCCTCAACACAATCGGCTGTGTTTTTGAGGCTGGGTTTCTCGCTGTGCCGCTGCCGGTGGAGCCTGTCGGGGTTTGTGGTTTTGTGGGTCCCGGATGGGCGGGTGCGTTTCTCTTTCCTGAGGTAGCCTCGGTCTTGAAGCCGAAGACGAAGGAAACCAAGTTGCTCAGAAGTTTTTGGCAGCTGAAGGACGGAGGCCAATGACTTGAGGTAAACAAATCACCCCCGACTGCGCCGAGCCAAACGATGTGAGGGGCGCTCAAAGTGTCGATGGTGTGCACGTCAGAAGCGCCTTCGGTGAATTGATTGATCTATTTTAAAATGACGCTGCCTGACAAGCTTTTGTTCACAGATAAAACAAGAAGAAGAAGAAGAGGCTCAGCTGACAGGCAGACTCACCGTGAAGGCCGCGACAATATTTCAATAAAACCTGTGAAAAAAAGCAACTGTCTTGTTCTCAGATTTTAGGAGCAAACAAACAATACTGAGAGTTTTGTTGTTGCGACAGTCGAAGTTATTATCAGTCACCTGAACTCTTGCCGATATGAACATGTTTCTTCGATGATGGTGAATTGCATTAATCAGCAGAACTGGACAACTCAGTGAAACTAGAATTAAATTCCAGTTACGTCTGTGAAAACGGTTCATTAACTCAGACTTTATTTAGAATATGCAATAGTGTGGCATTTTTCATTCATTGATGGATATTAAATTAAAGACATATTCAAAATTAAACAAAAGGAGGAAGTAGGAGTACATGCAAACATATCAACACTTTCGCCTGAGGAGAATTTAACAAAATATAGTTTTTAAATAGTAAAATGTTCACAGACTATCTATTAGTTTCCTGCATCCCACCGACAGTTAATTTGATGTGAGGGAGTCGACCTGTGATTGGCTGAAAGTGGGAGGAGGCTAGCAGTGTGCTAACAGACTGCTAACCAGCTGCATGGGGACTTTTTTTGCGGTTTATTCTGAAACGGTGCGACTTTGACGTCCCAAAATCTAATCGATTGATCCTTGCATGATGACAAATCATCCCTGAAGATTTCCTGCAATTTGGTGTAAAAATGTGGGAGAAACGTTGGTTAATTATATACATAGATATAAACCAATGTAACCCATTCGACTGACTTCAGCATGATTCAGCTCTGTGACCGTCTCTAATAGAAATGTGAAAATAACCAACCAAGTTCAAATGAAATCTTGTCTTTGGCGATGGATGAATGAGCTCCTCAGACGTCTTGTTCATGACAAAAATCAGAATTAGTGAATTCGGTTTCTTTCTCGTTTCCACGTTACTCCACCATCGGGCTCTGAAATGATCCCGTCAAAACACACATCGTGACATCAGAGTGAAGAAGGAGGCCGGACATGAATTCAGTGCAAGTCTGGGTTTATTAAGTAGAATATTTACAGACAGACGGGAGAGAAGAGTTGAGCGTTTGTGTTCCTCTGTGGTCATTTCTGTGTTGTTCTTGTCTCTTGAATGCCGGCGGCGTTTGTGGAGAGTCGGTCAGAGTGCTGAGGTCTCGGTGTGCGCTTTGAAACAGCCTGACTCACGTCAACATGAGAGCGGAGATGTACAGGGACGGAGAGTAACTTATGTCGAACCTCGGATTTGTACCTGTATCTCTTTGTTGGACCTAGCCGTTTATCTCCTGAGTAAATCTGAGAGATTATGAGCGAACGACAGGCAGAATTGCGAAGGCTCTGTCCCGGAAAATATATATATATATATATACACACACAAACACAATGTTTGGAACTTTCAGAAGAGTTTCTCTGTGTATCAGGCTGATGAGAAAGACAGAAAAAAAGCACAAAGAGTGAAGAAAAGAGCGTTTGGTGGATTATTTCTTGGCCACGTTCGGCCCTGGCTGCGGGAATTCTGTGTCTTCTTGTCTTTTCTGTTTGTTTCGTGACAATTTAAATCCAAGAACTTCAGCGATTCCAAACGGTTCAATCCAGTTCAGGTCAAATGCTATCATAAAACGCAGAAAAGCAAAGACATATGAAGTCCCTTTCTTGCTGCCCGTCACATAACATGCGTCTATGTTTTCTATTTGAAATAAAAGGACTCCCAGGGTTATAACCAGGAAACTTTGCTTCCAGCAAAGAAACACAAATGTCCTCACTTGCTGAGCTCTGTGACGTTTCAGTTGTTTACAGCTGTGAACAAACCGAGGAGTTGTTTACAACAAGAGGCTGAATTTCTGTCTGTGGTCGAATGAAGGGGAAATTAACAGAAGCAAAAAAGAAAAAAAAAAGAAAAAGTGTAGCACAGGGTGGGACGATACCCGGTGTGACCTTACTTGATCAACAAACAGGAAATAGGTTTCAGTCTTTGGTAAAGAGCTGACGTAGGTCCTCCAATTATAATCACCCACTACAGTTTCTTCAGAAAAAAAACCAAAGGTTCCAAATGCACTACTTGTGGCTTTTTTTTCTTTTCTTTTTTAATATATTTTCACAAGCAACAACTTAAAGGATCCATTGTTAAAGACGGATTTCTGCGCAGAGTCCCGTCTGAGCGGGAAAATAAAAGTCAGAAGTTTCTCTGTGATGCTGGAAAAAACATTCATTTTCAGATCCGGAGCTGAACATTAGTACCGCCGCGTCGTGGGTCACCCAGGAAGTTTCTGTGTATATAACTGGCATATAGTTACCGTGGTGTTGGATTACATATTCATATATCGATTTACACACACTCCAATTTGAAGTTGTATAGTAATAAGAGTACACGTCGCATTCGCCTGATACACACTTGCAAAATATCCGTCTGTACACAGATTTTAAACATTTGTACACGTAGTGATACCGGAGCTGACTGTACATACAGTGTCGATACTCTGGGAGTCAGAAAAGCCCTCCTGTGGGCCAATCAGAGTTGCGTGATTTAAGGGATAATTCTGGTTTATTCCGATTTGTGATGAATGCTAAAATTCTCAAGCCCTCAAACGTAGCTCAGAAAACGATGTGTTGAGAAACAAGGAGATTAAATGTCTTCATTAGATTGGAAGCGAGACATTCCTCTGATATGTTAAATAATAATTATTCACACTGAGCAAAATGTGAGTTTTATTTTATTTTTTAAAAACCTGTAGCTTCAAAATGAGCCTAAATGACAAATGCACTTGATTCCACATCATACGCTGCTCAACAAAATGCAAAAACTCTAAATATAAATATTGGATCATTAAAAGCATGAATGAACAATGAGGTTGATGCGGTGGTGGAAATGACGATATGTATTTTACACCAAGCCTGTTGTATATATATATATATCTTAATATATGGGGAAAAAAAATCTCATTTATTTTACAAGCAGTGTCGAAACCATCTCTAAAAGTGATGCATATCTGGGTTTTTTTTCTGTTTTCATAACTGAAATGCTGCTGTATGATACTGCCTCTTAATATGCTGCAAAGAACCAACAAGTATGAGTCATTATATGCATGAATAAGAAACACACACACACACACAGGTGAAATATGTGATAAAACCAAAACAAACTAAAGAGCATAAAGTTGCATTAATAAGTTGCGTTAATCAGGTGCTCTGGATCATCATTGTAATTCTTATTATTTTGAATTGCTTCTGCCTCCATCCAGTATCTTGTGACTTCAGTCATCATCGGTTTAGCAGAAGATACCAAACACAATCACTCAAGAAGGGCTCAACTATTTTTCTTTCTTTTCTTTTTTTTCTTTCTCTCAGTTTCTCTGAACTTCACTGTTTTCTCGTGAAATTCTGAATTGTTTTCAGGGTTTCCCCCCAGGAAATTGGTTAACACCCCCCCACCACCCCCTACCCCTTCACCACACACACACACACAAACAGTACAGTCACATATTCTTCAAAACAAGAAGCAAAAGAGAAAGATAATTGTCTTTACGTTGATCTCAAGATGACTCAGATCTCCCTTAAAAAAAATATTTTTTTTAAAAAAGCAATCGGTCTCATTGATTAATCAACACTGAGCTGCTCTTCAAGGAAACTAAGTAGAAATAATTTAATTGTGCTTGATTGTGCTGTGAATGATGGAATGAATGATCTTATTACAAACATGTAAAAACAAAAGAAAGAAAGGAAACAAACAAGTGAATGTTAAAATAAGTAAAGCAAAAAAAAAAAAGAAGAAATTTCTTCAGCGTTGGCGCAGGCCGATCTTCATATATATCACATGTTAGAAAGGGTGCAGGAAGAAATAGAGATTTATTTAATCCGACCCCATTGCATAGTCATCGTTTTTCTTTTTAGTCAAACTATATATGTATATATATATTTTTCTATCTTGATTTAACTTCAATATCAATACTTAATTACGTCCATATAACTGCAGTGATGCTTAAACAACAAAAAATACAACATTCATCAACCGGCAATCTGATCCAGTGATGATTCTCAGATGAACGAACCTGCAGTAGAAAATCAATCAAACTTTATCTTGCACCTATTAGACGATTGGAAAGATGAGGATTCAAAACTGTAAATACAAGATGAGCATTAAAAAAAGCATTAAATAGATTTATTAAGAATGATTATTTAAGTTAAGTGAGTCGAGAAATTGATTCAGATATGAGAATAAATAAAAAAAAACATTACAAACACATCCAACCAAAATTTCAAAGACGAATATGAACTCAATAAAATGGAAAAAAAAGAATAAATAGAAACAGTGTAACAAGAAGAATCAATAAAAGATATGTTTATAAGTACATATAAAATTGCGTCATTAAATTATTTGCTTTATTTCCTACATTTTATTATTCCCAATATATTTATTTATAGATAATTGAGGCTTATCTGACTGTTCAATCTTGTTTAAAAATATATATAAAAAAATAAATAAGTCAATAAATTCCAAATAAAAACATAAAATCTAATAAAAATAAATAAAAAATAAATATTAAATAATGAAATTAATTAATAAAAAATGTAAAAATGATTCTTATATAATGAGTCAGTGATTCCGATGTTTGAAGCTTTTGTCTTTTGAATTTATTTTTGTTTGATTATTCCTTGAATTTTTTTTTTTCATATGATGGGGAAACAAATCTAAATTATCTTGATGGTGAAATAAACGTATTTACTCATTTTCTGTGGGTTTTTATTTTCCTTTCGCTGCAGCAAAGTCGGATAAGAACCTTCTGGATTTGATTTGACTTTGTGTTTCTTTCTTCCTCATCTGTAAACCTGCTGAACGAACTGTAATCAGAGGCAATAAAACCAGAATGGAAACCGTCTGAAAAGCAGCAATAAGTCAGAATTATCCCATTAAAACTCGGCTCCAACGTGAAAAGCTCCTCGCGTCACCATGGCGACCCCCGTTTAGCTCTAATCTGCCACATTTCCCCTCTTCTGTGACTTCAAACCAGTTTAAATGTATGTGTGGCTTCAAAAGCTAACTCATGTGACTTGAAAGCTTGGGATTCAGCTGACATCACTGTAACTTTGTTTCATATTTCTTTTTTTTTTTTCTTCTTTTTCTTTTTCTCAAAAAAAAAAAAAAAAAAGTTCAAGTCCCACAGCTGGAGATTGGCTGAAGATAGAAATTAAAACCAGAGTATCAAAAGAAAAGCAATCGTCTTTTTGCTTGAACCCTGCAGAGATCTCGCCGCTGACTGGAGATGTTTTGATATCAGAGCTCCGGGACAGAAACACAGTGGAGGAGCCCGACGCTTCGTCTCACGCTGCGTTTCCCCCTTTTCTTTTCTTTTTTTTTTTTTTTTGTTGGGTGGTCTGGGCAGTCGTGACATCAAACTGATCAGATCTTAAGGAAGACCAGGGAGAATCCCACTTGATCTATTTTTTTTATTTTATTTTTATTTTTTTAAAGTCTTTGTAACATAAAAGAATCCCGTTCGGCGGGACTTTGAACCTCGACTCTCTTTTCTATATATATTTATATATTTACAGTTTCTGTACATGTAGCAGTGTGCAAGCACATGGGAGGAACTGGTCACCAACATGAGACATGTGGTGCTTTAACATCTGCAAAAATATATCTTCATATATATTCTTTTGCCTTACAGATACAATATAAAGAGTAAAATATATATGGGGACTGAAAACGGATACGTTGCCTAGGTTATGCTAACTTAAAGTGCTAGGATATTTTTTTATTTTATTTTTTTTAATTTTGTTTAAATCACAGGCCGCAAGCATAAAAGTATATTCCTCCTGTCGAAGGTAAGCAACATCAGTGCCCCGCCCTGCAGGGCAACGTCAAAACCGCGTTGTCTCCTGCCCGTCGGGAGTAAATATCAGCAGGTAACAAGTGAGACTGGAATGTTTTATACTTTCTTTCTGAACTTAAATGCAAAGTGAGTCATAAAATTCTTCTTCGGGCTGCCGCCGCGTGAAATATCTGCTCGCCTAAATAGACCTGTGTGTTCTTGTCCTTGGCGCTAACTGCACAGGATGCAACTGCAGAATATGCTGCATTTGCAAGTGTGAGGTATTAAAAAAAAAAAGAAAGAAAAATAAAGGAAATCCTGGCCGGTGTGTTTAAAGCCAAGTTGTGAAAATAGTCGCCTCAGATCTCCCTGATTATTTATTCACTGAAACTATAAAAAAATGTTTTGGCGCCGAGCGCCCTGAACGTGCCGGCGAGCCTCTCGCGCCGCGTCGCCATCCGAGCGTCGGCAACGAACTGCGAAGCGTAAAACAAAACACGACACCCGAAACTGCCTCAAACTGCGAAACGACACTCAGAACGAAAGAAAAGCGACCGTGCGGGCGGGTTCGCCTCCCTCTGCATGTACACTCACAAATCCAAGACGGACCCGTGTTCAATTAAAAACAACAACAACAAAATAAAAAAAACAAAACCCCATCCCGCCATTTTGCATCCCTGGGCTAACGGCGTCGGCGCCCTGAACTCGCGGCCCGCCTCGTCTGCATCCCGGGCCTGTTGACCGCCAAGCCCGTTGCCACGGCGATCATATCTTGCTGTTTTCCAGGTGGGAGTCGATGTGCTTGATGAGGGCGTCGTCCGGGTAACCGACGGGGAATATCAGCTGGCAGAGGGGGCAGCTCCTCATGTCGCTCTCCTCCGTCTCCATCCAGAGCTGCGGGAACGGAAACAGGCCGGTTAGCGTCGACGTGGAAACCTTCAACCAACTTAATACACTTTCTTCACTTCAACGTTCCGTCTCCATGGTAACGTGAGTCCCCACGTTGACTCGTAAGTTCCCCAAACAGTGGGAACGCACATGAACACACACAAGCATGCACAATATTGAGGAAAAAAAATTGATGCAGTAAATGCAAAAGGAAAAAAAAAATCAATAACAACACAGGCAATATGTTTACAAACAAACCAGAATTTGTAGCTGTCAAACTCTGCTCATGTTTTTTTTCTAACGGACCTCATCTTGGGAAAGCTGCTGTCAAGAGCTTCTGGGATATCCAAGATGGCGATCAGCAAATTTAAACGTTTGTATGAGTGTACCGAGGAATTTCCCTCAGAAGGCTTGTGACAACATATAAAAGATGTACATCTACAACTGGATCCTACATTTTTCATTTCCCCCTGCGGATTCTGGTAGATTCTGGTCCGTTTCACTTCCATTTTGAATTGCATTTATTTGTTTTCTCACATTTCACTGGTTTAAGTAGCTTCAACCACTCCCACTGCAGGGACCGTACTAAGATATTCAAATCTGCATTAATGAGGAATCGCGTCGTCCTGATTACTCACTTCACTGGATAGTATTAGTCAGACTGTGGGAGGTGGTAAAATTACACCAGCGCTCGGTAAGCGATCACTTCAGACTTACACAACAGACACGGAATAAATGAAGCGGTTGTGAATCCAAGCGGGGAAGCTTCATCGGGTTCTAGTGAAAAGCAGAATAACGACACTGACAGCAGGACGAGTCACCGTCCAGGGAAATGGACTCGTTTTGTTTTCTGAGAAGAGATCGGTGTCCGGTTTTCTTCTCCACTCTCAAAGCCCAATGAATGTAAAAGTGTTGTTTTTTTTTTGGATCCAACAACTGTTAAAATCAAGGTTTGGCTCTGCTCGAAGAATAAAATTGGAATCCATGTAAAGAAATGAGTTTCTCTTCTTTGTCTGCAGGACTTTCAGTTTCTGATTCGCTCACATCCTGCATAAAGTCTTCAAAGTCACACAAATATAGTACTTGAGCTGGCAGGTGTTTTGAGGTGGATTTACCTTTGCAGACACGGGAAGAACAGGCGCAGTAATTAAAGCAAGCCCATTCAGACACTGTACATTAATATATGACCATATACTGTCAGTATACAGGCCCCGATTCAATATTCATCACTGCAGACGCCATTAATGTTCACACAAGCTGAATTTAGTGGAACATTTTTTTTCAGCTGTGTGCAAAAAATCTACTATTTACTTTACATATTTTTCGCCTTTTGCAAAGCATTTCGAAGGTCAGGCTCTGACATCGGAGGAATTATGTTGCAGTTCACCTCAGAGGCGTTCAGCGTTTCTGTGAAGGACGAGGAGTTCTCACACACACAAACCCCCCCATCAAGTCACGTCTTTAAGACTTTCTTTGTGCGCTGGCAGAGTCATGTTGGAATAGAAAACAGCCCTCGCCCAACTATTAAACGTCGGACAAGATTGCGCAATATTTCTTTGCATTCCGTCTTGTTTAATCTGGTTTTTGTGAACAATGGAAGAAAAAATGCTGGGTAAAAAAGGGGAAGTTTATTTAATGTGCCCATATTAGTGATCACTGATACTTCTGATAAAACATATGTCTGTTTTGGGATTTATAGTTAGATTTATAGTTTTATCTCTCTCTGGTTGGTAAGGGTTATTTTGGCTGTGACTGTTGATGCAGTTACAGCTTTATGAATCTATTATACATGCTTATCACGAATAAGTAATGAGCATCTTTTGTTTGCCTTTTAAACGGTGTAATATGAAATATGACTATCTACTTTCTCTTGACACATAATCTGAAGCTTTTCTGTACCGATATTGGTAAAAAAGTGCCCTGGAGTGACTGTATTGTATTTATTTAAGTACATTTTGATTAAAGTGAATACCAGCTTTGGTTTTACTTATATCGGTGATTATCATTATTAAAACTCTGCATTGTTTAGCAGTCGTGCTTTATGTTCATAAGGTTACCTTTGACTGAATGTTGGCTAAAAGAAAACAACCTTCAAACCTTAAAAAGTGAAGCGAATAACAGCAAAAAGAAGAAGGTATAAGAAAGAAGAGTGTAAAACAGGGACCCATTGAGAGTCATTGTTGAATTTGTCGTAATGAATGAAGAAATGTTCCGTTCCAGAGATGTTGTAATGCTCAACATATCTTAACTCCATCTGTATTACTTGCAGAGTCACGAGATGGATATCAAACTTCTGCTTAGACGAAAAAAAAAAAAAAAACAACCCCAAAATCTATTAAGGGAACTAAAGAGCGCGACCTCGAGATGATTGTGAAACGTCGTGGCAAACAAGTGGCGGACTCACGTTGATGGAGGGCCAGGACTGGGCGTGCTCGGCCGACATGTACCCGGGCTGGGGGTGGCAGGTCAGGGTGTTGGAGCGCTGGGGGATGGGGAACGCCGAGCAGGAGGCCGGACCCCTCAGGATGCCGCCGGGCACGGCGGCCGAGAGCACGCCCAGCGTCCGGGGGGGGCTGATGGGGTGCGGGCAGTTCCACTCCTCCTCGTCCTCGGAGGACTGCGGGGGCTGCGGCGCCGGGGTGGAGGGGGGCGGCGGCTCAAAGTGAAGGTGGGCCATCTCCGAGAGGGGGAACGGCATCTCCCTGGAGTGACGCCTGGAGCTCTCCCCGTGACCGCCGTCCCCCCCCACGCCCCCCTGGTGGGGGGACGGGGAGCCCCTGTGCTGCAGGCCGCCGTGGGGCGACGTCATGTGCTGCTGCTGCTTGGCGTAGCCGTCGATGTAGGGCCGGGGCTTGGGCAGGGTGGCGACGGGGTCCAGGGAGAAGCGGGGGGGGCACTGGTACGCCGAGGGGTCGGCGACCTCCGAGTAGCTGCGGCGACCCTGGAAGCTGGCTCGCAGGTGCTGGCTGGGCGGCCGGCAGGAGTAGGAGGCCGGCCCGTCGTTGACGTCCAGCAGCGGGGAGCGGCGGTGCATGTCGGGCGAGAGGCGCTGCAGCACCGGCGAGCGGCGCTGCTGGATCGGGGAGTGGTGCGGCGGAGGCGGCACCGGCGAGTGGCGCTGGGAGATGGGCGAGTGGCGCTGCGATACCGGAGAGTGGCGCTGGTGGTGGATCGGCGAGTGACGCTGGACTGAGGAAGAGAGAAAAGAAAAACGGTTTACGAGCTTTGTGATGGTTCACACTCCCGAGTTCGTCCGCCTGCTGTGGTTCCAGGTACTGATTATTCTATGTCAGTGTTTTTCAACCTCTTTTGAGCCAAGGAACACTTTTTTGTTTGGAAAAATCTGGAGGCACACCACCACCCGAAAATGTTAAAATGTGAAAATCTGTAGCCTATGTTAACAATATAAAGTCATTCTCATCATAGTTTTATCAACAGGAATCAAATAAATACAGAAAAAAAGTATTTCCCAATTTCTTTTTTATTGTTATTTTTGCTCACTCAGTGTGAAACCTGGACCTGATGGATGAAGAGCTGATATCCTGGTTAGCATTCTTCCTTTTCAAAAACTTCTCCATCACTGTCACTGACACAGTACTTTGATACAAGATGGTAGCAGGAGGTGGAGATGAACCACACTGACGTCTGTCAGTTTCGATTTTACTGGCAAAGTTCTGTGCTGCCATCTAGTGGCCAACAGTATTTATACATGATACTCTGCAACACACTGCTCTCACAGCTGACAGCGGCTGTGAGAGCAAATGATTTTTAGAAAAAAATGTGAAATTGGATCATTTCCCACGGCACACCTGGCTAGATCTCGCGGAAACACCAGTGTGCCGCGGCACAGTGGTTGAAAAACACTGTTCTATGTGTCCGTCTCTGGTTTCTCAATGGTTTAGACCAGGGGTGCTCAATACGTCGATCGCGATCTACCAGTCGATCGCAAAGGTAGTAATAGTAGACCGCATGACATTAGAAAAAAAAAATAGACGCTGGTGTAATTAAACTAATTTACCTTTCCGAATTACGAGTACAATCGAACGCAGCGTCAGATGACGGCTGAATTTTTCTGACCTTCAGGTCACCGCACATGCGCAAACAACGGCGCTAAGTGTGGCGAAGCTAACAAGCTAGTCAGCGAGTTAGCGCAAATTTGAAGCCCTCGCTTTTTTCTTTTAAACTCGAGAAAGCGTTGGTCATCAAAAACGAGTGGGGGAGCCGGACCAAGTGAGAAGACGAAAACGTATCACTTTCATGAGGAATGGGACGTGGACTTTTTTTCACGATGTCATTTTCGAAGTGCGTTTGTTTCGTCTGCCAGTCGACCGTCGCAATACCAAAGAAGGGTCGTCAGAGTAAAGTCAGGTAATTACAAAAAAAGTTCATAGTTAATTATGTTGTGTTGCACAATATTGGCTCATACGGTTTTGCAAGGTACATCAGTATACATTGTACGTATAAAGAATCCTCAATATATTTGAAAATAAATATAGATCACTATGACTTGGTCATTTTATAAGTAGCTCGCGTGCTGAAAAAGTGTGGCACCCCTGGTGTAGACCAAACGGGCGATTGTCTCAGTCCTCAAGCTGGAAGACCCGAACCCCAACCCTTCATTAATCCACTTCCCCACAGTGACACGGAGTCAGCAAGGAGCCAACCCGACTCGCCATCAATGTTGATGCTCGAAACAGGATATTTCTCTCGTGAGTGTCTGTAAATGCCCCCTGCTGGGTCAGACTGGCTGCCGGCTCAGATAAAGTGGGAAGAGTCAGTGAATGGAAGGAAGAGGGGAAGTTTTGCTTCTCAGTGTCAGAGGGTAATTAACAGGAAGGCAGCGACGTATCGGCTCTGGATGGTTCACAGACTTTTTGTTGCAAGAATGGTCGGCGGCGGAGTGGACAGAGAGGGATGAAACGTTTTTCCCAAAATAGAGCTCTTTTTTTAATTTTTCTGATTTTCAACTTTTTCTTAAAATGATGCAAACATTTACAGTGTCCCAAAAATAAAGAGCAAAATGTAGAACGGAACACAGCAAAAGAAAACTATGAAAAAATGCAAAAATAAACTGGCTTTAAGTTTGCCAGGCTAAATCAGCTAGAACCTGCGCAAAACCTCTGCACAGCCCAAATTTACAATAAATCAATTAACTAAATAACAACATTCTAAATGAAAAACAACATTTGAAAAGGACAAACACAAAATGCATAAACCCCCAAAATAAGTATTTTTTGGACTTGTCACTTTTTAGAAAGAGTTTTAAATTAAAGTGTTCAAATGGCAGCGTGGCTGCAGAGAGCGTCAACCGAAAGAGGTTCGAGCGTTGAGGCCTTTGGCTGTGCTGCACAACCTGCAGGAGGTTTCCTCTGTTTGCTTAAGAGGATATAATAATAAAAAAAAACAACCGCTAGCACAGGACCGAAGCAGAAAACCTGCTCTGGCAGCAGCAGCAGCTTTTTTTCCCCTCTCTTTAAACGCTGCCTGTCACCATCATTTGTTCCGTTGTCCACACACGTTTCGCGGTGTAGTGAAACAATAAATAATTATATTGTTGTTGTTTTTTTTGGGCGCCAGAGCTGTCAGCGACGTGAATTTGTGTGGCAACATTTCAGGAACAAGGCGAGGAAAATGCCACCGTTTTCTTCCACTCTGAAGTGACATTCTCAGAACAAATTCGCCGCCGCTCCCACGGGCTCTTTACCAGTCGTTCTCATCTCGTGTGGCATTTACGGCGATAATGCGCAATTTCGTCACCGGGCATTGCTTTGCAGGTTTTGCTCAATAGACCTTTCGCTCAAGATGTTGCAGCGAGATATTCAGTTAATAGAGGAACACCGGGCGCGGTTCGACGTGTTCATAAAAAGATTTATCTGAACCTGAACAGTCGTAGTGTTTCCTGTAATCACAAAGATGTGTTGATGAGTCAGTCTGCCTTCCACTCGAGCTCCACTTCCCATTACAAAGAGGAAACATGGTCTCTGGCTGTTTGGTGGAGGTGTTGGGTGGGGGGGGGGGGGGGGGGGTGTTTGAAGAGGAAACAGCCAAACGGGACGGCTCGTGTTGCGCTCGTTCCAACAATGCGACACCCGGGGAGATTCTTTGCGGCTCTTCGCTAATTCCCACCTTCATGAATACTTTAACAGGCAGCAAAAATATTTGTTTATTGTCGAAGATAGCCAAGAGGCAAGTGCAGCCGTTGCGCAATCTTATAGCTAATTAAGGTAAAGTGCCATTTTCAGTTACCAACATTGCGAGATGAGATCAGGGAAAATTAACCCTTAATATTCATGGATTCACAACCATTCAGGGATATTTACAGACTTCGAGATTCTAAAGTCTTAACAAAATGTCAATTCTTTAAACAGATTTCTTGCAAAGCAGCACGGAAGTGATAAGAAATGGTGAAATGTGCATTGTCTTTTTTTTTTTTTGTTAAACTCTCACGCGTGGCCTTTTGAGCTTTTCAGAGCTTCGTAAATAAACACATTTATCATATTTAATTCTATTTTATTTGCACACGAGACCTTTTTTTGGTTTTTTTATATTAAAAACAGCTCAAGTTGGATGGATATGCACAACAATAATGCGGCAAAGAATGACTTCCTGTTTACCATCATGACCTTAGAAGACAACGTATAGAGGTGGAAACGTGTCCAATGAAGGGTTAAAAGTGATGTTTTTTTTGTGTGAAGTTATTCCTTCACTGTCTGGTCGTTTTGAACAGAGGTGTTATAGCGTGGTTCCGTCTGGTTGCTCACACGTGTCAGACATTAGTTGTGTTTATGTTCGCATGAGGAAAAAAAAAAAAGGTGTCGCGACTGTTTAACACTTTTACACTCCACGTTACGTCTCAATATGTCGCTTTCATTGACTTTTTCAGTGTGAAAACGGCAGCGACAAATCACAACCGGGTCTTTTCCGGCTGTGTGAAGATCACAGAGAGACACTGTCTGTCTGAGAGTTCATTTATTTTCACGTTTACTTTACAAATCACCTCTCAAAGAAGAGCTTTTCATTGTAAATGCTGAATATAAGACGATATAAACTGGTTTGATTTGATGCATCACATTTACTTAAATACAGTTGAAACTTAGAGGTGAAAGATGCTCTATAATGTGGATGTTCGAGGAACATGCTCTATAATCTGGATGTTAGAGGAGGAAGATGCTCTATAATGTGGATGTTAGTGGAGGAAGATGTTCTATAATCTGGATGTTAGAGGAGGAAGATGCTCTATAATCTGATGTTAGTGGAGGAAGATGCTCTATAATCTGATGTTAGAGGAGGGAGATGCTCTATAATCTGATGTTAGAGGAGGGAGATGCTCTATAATCTGATGTTAGTGGAGGAAGATGCTCTATAATGTGGATATTAGAGGAGGAAGATGCTCTATAATCTGATGTTAGAGGATGAAGATGCTCTATAATCTGGATGTTAGTGGATGAAGATGCGCTTTAATCTGGATGTTAGAGGATGAAGATGCTCTATAATCTGGATGTTAGAGGAGGAAGATGCTCTATAATCTGATGTTGGAGGAGGAAGATGCTCACCTGGACTGGCCTGCTCCTGCGTGGCTTTCCTCAGGATCTCCATCTGCTTGGCGCTCAGTGCCTGGAGGCGGCCCAGCTCCTCCGTCAGTTCTGTGTAGGCCAGAGCCAAGTTCACCCTGCAGGATGGGAGGAGGAGGAGGAGGAGGAGGAGGAGGAAGAGGAGGAGGAGGAGGAGGAGGGCAATTACCTGATTATTGTAATCATTGTTATTAGGGCCACGTTGCAGTCTCTGTCTATTCCCACTTCATGACCTGCGTACACTGTAATCTCTGTCAGACCCCCGTCATGACGCCTGCCAGGTGCTTCAGGTCCTCCAGTTCCTCCGCCGGACGTGTCGAAGCGCTGCTGAGCAGCGTCACGTGCATCTTCGTCTCCAGTCAAAAGCTGAATGAGTCGCTGTGACACGGCCTCGGCGCGTCAGGCTGGCTAATTGAGAGGCTTATATTTTTAGATTGCATGTCACGGCGCATAATTGAAGTGCATAAAATCACACCATTTCATGCGGGGCATGTCATGACTCTCTCAGGAGCCGCTCTGGCGGAGCACAACTCTCTCTATTTCCAGCAGCGTAAACAAGGACGACGGGGCTCCTTTAACCATGGCAACAAGCTGACTGCTCTTCGCTCGTTAGCTCGAAACTGATCTGAATCTCACAATATGAATTAATGTCAGGCCAGCATTACACAGAGAGGCGTATGGAATAATCTCCTCACACACCGTGTGTGTGTGTGGGTCACTATCTGATAGCTTAAAGGGGATAAAGAGTGATTTGAGGGTTTTGTTTACCACAACAGAAACAACTTCAGCACTTAGTCACTGCCAGTGACGACTGCGCTTCAATCTGATAAGACATCGCTTATCGCGATTTAGGATAAATTCTCCTGTCTTAAAGTAAACCTGACTCATTGCAGCACTGACAGGCTTTGATACCCAAGACATGAAACCTTGAAGTCTAACAAGAAATCGAGGAAGATTATCTGCCGAGTTTAATTTGACAGTCAAGAAGAAACGGAGGCGAATAATACACGACTTTCACAGTCTTTAGATGAAGACGTCCTATGAGCCGTATCTGCACTTCACACTGATTTTTATTTTATTTTTTTTAAATGGTCAAATCTGATGCCTAAAACACTTGAAGCAGCCAGGATAGCTGCAATTGCTAAAAATTGCTAAAATAGCTGAAACTAAAATAAAGAAAAAGGAAACCAAAATTATTAAAATTCCTAGTATAGGTTTATTTTCCAGCAAAAGAAAAGAAAAGGTGAAAAAATTGCTAATATGGCTAAAACTGCTCGAACTGTTAGGAAATGCACGGCGGCTATAAATAGTTAAATAGCTGAAGAAGTCAAAAATGCACAAAATGACAAAAGCAGGAAGAAAAGCTTTAAAAATGGCTACAAAAGGTAAAAAAAAAAAATTATAAAGTATTTCTAAATTGTAGCTTCACTTCATGAATGTAACCTGCAAAATTTCTTATTTCTTTATTTCAGATTATTAACAAGTTTTGGCTCTAGACCCATTTTAATTGGTGGAAAATTACGAAAACGGCTCTTTTGGTCATAAAGGTTGCTGAACACTGTTCTTACTTGTTTTGTAATTGTACAACCTGCATCTTTGTCTTTAGCCCCATGTGGGAATCACATGAAGAGTGAATACAAGCTGAATATATTTTACTTATATATATTTTACATGGTGTCACACTCCCTGGGGGGGCAGGAGGACACTCTGGGGGTCAGGCCTTGTCCCAGGACTTTCTTTCCTTGTGAGTTTTCATGTTATTAATGGTTAATACGGAAAAAAAACAACAACTGGCTGATTGAGTTTAGTATATAGGTATATAAGGAATAGTCACAACAGACAACTTGGAAATATGTTGTGTTTTTACACAACATATGACAATTATTTTTAATTAATTATCTCAATTTAAAATATATTTACTCAATACTTTTGTGTAAATTTGCTCTCCTGCAAAAAAAAAATTCTAACAAGAGGACTCAAAATCTGCTTATTTGTAGTTGAAGTTGTTATTCCCCTAAATTAAATGCAATTTCTCACATGACAGCACGTCCATCCAGCAGCCGTGGTCAGAGAAAAGAATTAAAAAACTTAAGGCGGCACACATAAACTGACTGCTGTGTGAAAAGAGGACGTTAAGTCGAGCACAAGCACCCGATTCCTGCCAGACGCAGATCTGATAAACTGCCTCCGATAACCAACTGATGAGAATTTGACTCAGCTCATCCCTGAACACAGATCGTGGCAGATAAGAGAAAATGCAAACAACACTTCTGCAGATCCTGGAGTTGATCTTTGCTGCACAAACAGGAATAGAAACGAGAATCTACAGTAAAACGTCAGAGCGGAAAGGAGAGAAGCTCTGAATACATATTTTATTAAAAAAAAAAAAAAAAAAAGGAAATTAAGTACACTAAACACTTTCTCACTTTCTCTAAAACCTCCCAGGATTTACAGACTCCGGCAGATGAAAATCTAATCCAATTAAATAAGTGTTTTACATAAAATAAAAGTGGTTTTTTTTTTAGTTTATTTTTAATGTAAAAAAAAAATACTCTTGGTTCCTCACATATTCATTTCTAATTTAATAAAATAAAGTTAAATTAAATTGAAATAAAATGTAATGAAATCGAAATAAAATTAAATGAAATTTAAATAAAATAAAAATAAAATTTTAATAAAATTCAATGAAATTGAAATAAAATAAAATAAAATTGAATTAAAATTGAAATAAAATAAAATAAAATTGAAATAAAATTAAATAAGATTGAAATAAAATTAAATAAAATTGAAATAAAATTGAAATAAAATTGAAATAAAATAAAATTAAAAATATTTTTAAATTGAATTAAGGGCCTGTAAGTTCCTCACACACCAGAAGGGCCTGCTCCAAAATGAAATGGAATGAATACAAATTTTAAATCTATTCTAACACGCAGAGGAGTAAATGTGTGTTGGTAAGATGTGCAGAATGAACACACCTATATAAAGGCAGTTTGGAGTTTGGTTTCAGGGAAGCCCACCGTGTGAGGTGAACTGGAAATAAGTGACTGAGCGTCTCTCACTGGCCCACTTCATTTTCCAGCAACGTGACTCACCCCGAGTGGGGGCACTAAAACTAAACGTCGGCAACCTTGGAAACACAAAACAACCCATGGCTGTGGCTGAAAATCTCCCGTGATCAATAATAATAATAATGGAATCGGCGGTTTCCGTCGAGTGTACTCACAAGTCACGTTGGTGGAGTGTGTCTCTTTCTTCATTCGCTCTCAGCTCGACTCTTTAGTGTCGAATGCGTTCTGGACCAAAGTTCTTTACGGTTTTGTCTCAAGGTGATTCCTCCTTTTCACACTTTGTGCGCTCTCGCTTTTCAGCGTCACAAACGGAATGCAACACCTTCTCATTCATGGTGCCATGTGTGAACACGTGCAGTGGAGCGCACACACCGGCACAGACCATAACAGACCATAACAGACCAGAAGAGACCAGCATAGTCCGATCGTTTCATTCAGTCACAAAATCTGACAGACCACGTCCACCCTATACTTTTCTGGTGGATTTCTGATTTCTCCACAGATAAGCGGTAATTCCCGTCTCACAACCAATGCCGGAGCCGATAACTGACAACATCTGGAGTCGTTTCTAAACACACCGGAGGGGAACGAAAGGCCCGGATGTTGGTTGGACGCGTTGAAACTGCGAGCCTCTTTACCCTCTCGGTACTTCGGCTGAATATCTATAGTGAAATGGCGTCGTCTTTCTCAGAAACACGAAGAAAAAAAAAAAGTGGCGGCGCCATGTTTGTTTGAGGCGGTGCCTCAAAATGACACAATGGTCGGGACGATAGCGGGCGGCAGAGTCACAGGGCAAACAAACGGACTGAAAATGAGCGAGATCAAGGCAACGGTGGCCGTTTATTGTTGGATCTAGTTCAGGGGTGTCAAACATGCGGCCCGGGGGCCAGAACCGGCCCACCAGACGATCTAATCCGGCCCGCCGTGTGATTTTTGAAGTGTGAAGTATAAAAATGAAAACTGACAGAGGCTGATCTAAAAACACTAGATCGGCAAAAATGACATTCAAAACCGCCCTTGGTCAGAATTTGACCCCCGACATTAATGCATCTGTGGAGGTCACATGACGCAACGCCTTTCACAATAAAACAACGAGTCCAACTTATGTGAAATGATACTTTAGACACGTAAACTCAAAACAATTTCCAGATGATGACAAATAGTTTTAATCCCGAATACGATATCCAGATACAGGTGACTGAGGGTTTTTTTTTTTGCAAATAAAAAATCTGATTACCATTAATATGTATATTTCAGAATAGACTGGCAAATTCTTGCAGATACAAAAGAATCAAAAGAAGGAAACACTTTGACATTTGTCCATATCTGCAGTTTAACATGTTATATTTGACTTGTTGGGCCTCCAGAGGTCAGATCAGGTTGGATGTGGCCCCTCAACTAAAATGAGTTTGACGCCCCTGATCTAGTTAGAAAATATTCATTATCGGACTTGATTGTGTGATGTCATCACCCCCCCCCCCGCAATTATTATTTCTATTTGAACCATTAGCTATCGTGCATCCCTAGCTTTAATCCGTCTCGTTTCTCTGCTTCTCGTGGAGTTCCCCGATCCGATCCTGCGTGGAACACTCCAGCGTGTGGGAGGGAGGCCGTGGCGTCGACGCAGCGTTGATGAAGGGTTTGCGCGAGGGCATCGATCGCGTACGAGAGCTTCTCAGCCGCATCTGAGTCGATGTGTGGGAGACGAGCGTGGGCCGGGATCCGACCCGTGACCCCGGTCGCACGTTCTAAAGAAAGAGCCGCCACTTCGCCGGGCCGCTGGGGCCCCCCGGCCTTCTCCTTCTCTCTCCGCGGTGATGAAGGCTGTTTGTTTTGAATCTGCCGGAGCGCCGTCGCTCACGTCAAGGACGAGGCCCCGGGGGGGAAGAGAACACACACATCTGGAGTCCTCGCTGTGTTGGGCTTCAGTGCCTTGCTCGTAGACTCTCGGGGGAAGATGTGTGATTCTGCCTCTGCAGACCGAGTCTCCCCAAAGGACGGTGTGACGCTATTTCACCGGTCCGGCTCATTAAAGATGAAATTAGGCTGCATGAGTAAAATGTGTCCGACGCCGACGCTTCAGTCAAACAGAACAAAGTCATTTAATTCATTTCAGGATTTATTCAGAATCTGCCTGTAGAATTCTTTAGAAGTGTGAAAAAGTTGAGTGTTTTCTACCTTTTTTCTCAACTCGACTCCAACTTTTCACAGTTTGAAGAGAAACGGGGGTGTTTCGGAATCTCGCCTCTGGTTCGACCAACTCCCGATTATCAACTGACCCCCGGTGCAGCTTGTGTTTTGACAGAGGGCGATCAAACTGACTGTGTATTCGGTGCAGGGGACAGGTGTCAAACAGCTCCTGACATGAGGTGCTGTCTGTTCACACTCTGCGGTCCGCGCGCTGTCAAGCTTCTGCTTTGTGCATCAGACTCTTGAGCGCAACACTGCGAGGTGTCAAACCACTCTTTCTCCTCCGGCCTCAGTGACACTGCAGCTTGAGACGTACAGGCGCTCGCACCAGCCAGCTTCTGCCAGCTTCTGCCAACCTCCGAGCAACGTCACGGACCCCAAAAACGAAAATGGAAAAAAAAGAAGAAAAAAAAAGAAGCATTTTCACTCAAATGTGTAAATGAGACCTCATATGACTTTGTTCCGATCAAGCGTTTCACACTGCAAATGTAACGCATTTACATTTAATCCAGTACGACCCAGCGGAGGACTCTCCGGCCCAGTTCTGCAGAGCCGACCTCCAGGCAACAAGGTCCAGGAGCAGGTTTTAATGGATGAGAGACGAGAATAAAAAGACAAGCCGCTCCACCAACGTCAGCTCAGCTGCCCTGGTTAAAATGTCACAGGAGGCTTTGGTAGCTAATGGAAGGTAAAAACTAACGTCTCTGTGCCATTAGAGGGTAAATTCAAACTCATTCATTCAGGATCTCTTGTGCTTCTTCCAATAATCCCCAGCATTTTTTTTACTTTATCTTTTAAAGAAAAAACAGTTAATGGACAGCAGCTGTTGTCTTGAGTGTGAGACTGCCGCCGATTATGGGGTTAAAGGTGATTTGCTTAAAACTCTCCACAGCACATGTTAAAATCTCCACCGTCAATCTGTGCAGTTTACACTAAATGGGCCCAATTACAAGAAGCAGCAGCAGGAAAAGAGAAAGTACAGGCGCTTCAGTGGGAGTCATATTGGTGAGTAAAACCAAGAGGCGACCAAGGTCTAGAACACACACACACATAGACAGACACACACACACACATACACACACACACAAACTCAGCTCTTCTTGCCACCATTTACTTTCATTCGCCTCCATCGAAACACTCGTGGGGTTTCACTGTGTGGGAGTCAGTCAAACAACCTGCTGAGTTTTTTGTTGTTTTTTTGTTTTTTTTTCTTCTTCTTCTACCTGTGACACCTTGTAAACACACACCGCCTGGGGGCAATTTGACAAGGGTGGAAAAATAAGCCACTTTGCTTCCTCTCGGCTTCAAGACGCGTCGTCGTCTCTCTCCGTCTGTGGGAAGCGAGCGGGGAAATGGAGCAGCTTCCATGATCCAGCTGCTCTTATTCCCCCGGTTTAAGTAAAACTAGAAGGCTGCGCTGAAAACCTCATTGAAACCTCTCAGAGGAAAAACCCAGAGGAAATGGAGAGAGAGAGAGAGAGAGAGAGAGGTGTCCCTGTGGTAACACTGCCCCCTGCTGCAGCTTCGGAGCTTAATTGAACCGTCTGATTGATTAATTGTCAAAACAAAGTTGTGCTCCTGTGCTTTTTAAAAAAAAAATATATATATAAATTACACTTCCAATATGTGAATTTGATTTACTCTTTTGTTGTGATGGTTGTGTAATTCCACCACCAGGACTTTTTTTTTTTCCCCCTACATGTCATGAATGGTGTTCCGATGATGACAATTATGTAAGATCCTGCTAATGGTGACAGGATAGGAGAGAAAAGAAAGTCTATTCAGCTGAATCACATCTCATTGCACAGGCAGGGAATTAAACCTGATCACATCACATCCAAACAATGACGCTCTTTCACTCATTTATAAAGGAAAATTGAAGTGGGTTAACCAGCGATGGAGACTCTTCCCCTTTCTAACGAGACCCCCGGAGAGCGTCCTGAGCTCCTCGCAGCAGGAAAGCAAAGGAAACAGATGAGAGAGACGTTTCTCCGCTCGCTCTCGTCGTCAAGACTCGTCCTTTCATTCGCCGTCGTCTGATCGCTGCCCTCCGACCAGCATTTCTCCCTCCTGGCAGAAACGTTGATGTGTTGCAGCTTCTGCCGGGTTTTTTTTTTTATCGTGGGATGAAACGTGCGTCTCCTGCATGACGGTTAAAGTTTCTCCGCCGGCAGCCCAAACTAAAAACATGTCGAATAAATGCATTTTATAATCTCACTTAATGGGGAACAGTTACACGGCAACATTTCAAGTGGAAACGCATCGTTTTTGTTGCATTTTCATTTCGGGGAAGTTTTGCAGAAATTATGTAGTTAGCATGCCAGGCCACTAGTTGGTGCCACAAACACGTGAAGCAGAGAACAATACGGTCTAATCATTAAAAATTGAGAGTACACAGACATTCATTTGGACCGACGACCAGGTTGTTCTTACTGAGCATGTGCACGACAACTAAGTTGCTATGGAAGAGTTGCATTTTTCTCCCTTTCCATGAGACAGAGTTGGAGTGTTTTTGAAAAGTTCCGCCTTTCTTGCGTGACTCTGAGCTCCGTTGTCGTGTAAATTGACGCGTAAAAAGCAACAACTTCACTTGTAAACGGAGCCTGAGTGACTCTGTGGCGTCTCGCACGTTACGAGGGAAAAGTAAGCGACCGACACGAAACCCACACTTGTTGAAGCGCTTTCACGCTTTTATGTTGAAGTGAATTAAGTTTGCACAACCGACACACCCGAAACATCCCGCTTGTTTACGTGATACACATTTCGTGTTTTATCTTCTTCAATAAGAATCAAATCTTCTAATGAAATTAATGTTGTTTTTAAAGGTATCTGCTGCTTCCTCCGCCCGATCACGTTTTGCTGTCCCACCATGAAAAGGGCTTGGTTGGTGGAGCGGTCGACTCCCAATCGGAAGGTGGCAGAGTGACGGTGCCTAGACTCTCCACCTTTGATTTTGCCCTCCCTCCCTCCCTCCTTCCCTCCCTCCTTCCCTCCCGGCGGTCGGCGGTGGTCACTTACTGCTCGTCTCCCACCTTCTTTATCCACTCCACATCGCACTGCTTGCACGGGGAAGTCATTTCCTGTGGAAGTAGAGCGTGAAATGAGATTAGACGCAGGTTCTGGTGCAATACGAGACAGAATCTGACACCCAGAGTCTACGAAGACAACAGGGGAAAAGGTGCATTGAGAAATGTCCGCCGAGTATCGTGTGCTTATGTCGTCATTGCTCTCTGTGTGTTTGCGACTAAAAACAGTGTGATTGATGAATGACTATCACATAAATCAATCTGCGAAGGTAATCCGTGGCTTTGACGAGGAGCTTTTCCTCCTTTCTGAACATTTGAGGCAGATCTTCAAGGTCAGGCCGGAGGTTGTGGGGCGAGACGCCTCTCTAAGCCGGTCCGGCCTCCCCAGGGTGAGTAAAACAAGCACACACACACACACACACACACACACACACACACACACACACACACACACACACTGACCCTCTCCCTCTGGCTGTTCTGCAGCTGCCTCATCTCCTCCTTCAGCCTCTCGCACTCGCCCTTCAGCTCCTCCTCGCGCTGGCAGGCCCCCTGGGCCTCGTGCCGGGCGCCCTCCAGCTCCGCCTCCAGCCGCTGCAGCTTCAGGTCCGACAGGGCGTCCAGGCTGCGGGAGCTCTGCAGGGTCAGGGCCGGGCAGTCCAGCACTGGGGGGGGGGGGGGGGAAACCGCAGAGAAGGGAGAGTCAGTGTTTCTCCCCGTTTGACTCTCCGGAGCTTTTCACACCGGAGATGAGCGCCGGAGAATAAAAGACTCGGCTATTCCAAGGGCAGCGTCTTTCAGCCTGTACCTAGGTGATGTGATGTGATGTGTGTGGGCACGCCGGTGATTCAGCTCCGCTCACACAGACGCCGTCTTCAGCGAGAAGACACTAACAAACGGCAGCAGCATCGCTTTGCCTCAACCGTGGAGCTGCAACTGGGAAGCATTGCGGCCAAGCCACCACAAATTACACAATCCCCGCAGCGATAAAACAATATACACAAAAGGCCTTGTTAGGAAAATAAACAGAATTACACATCTTTGTTCATGGCTCATAAGAAACCTCATAAGAAACCTGTAACAGTGAGTCTCTCTTACTCTTAAACGTCTAAAAGGGACTTTGATAGGGACGCCAGCGGAGGATCTGTGGGAAGGAGGGGATGAAGTCTCTAGAAAAAAAAAGGTTTGACTGAGGAGTCAAGAGAAGCTTCTTTCAGGGTTCGGAGGTGGAAACGACAAGCAGCCGAGGCGAGAAGGAAAAGAGTTCGGAAGCGAGATTGGTCTTAAATATTTTACAAGGTTATGAATATGTGTGGAAGGTGACTCTTTTCATTGACGATGGTGAATTGGGGGGGGGGATTTATGAAGATGATGATTAAATGTGATCTTTCTTCAGTTTAATTGGATGAAGTAACTGGATGAAGGTGTGACGGACAAGTCCACCCAGTAAAGCCTGCAGGTGATGCCTTCACTCACCTCACCTCACTTCCTTGTTTGCAGACAGCCACACCCCAAACATTTTTCATATTCACCGCACACTTGATTAATTCCATTTATTTACAATTGATTTTCTTAGTCTTTCACTGTTTAAATGAAGTGCACACATTTTCACACTGACAGACTATCGTTTGCCACATTTCTGTTGTATTAATTATGTTTTTCTATTTTTGAGTCACTCTGCTGATGGGAGGAGTCGCCTGGCAGTGGCAAAGGCGGGGCAACAGACCAGAGGGGGGGTTTCGTTTAGGTTCAGTAGTTTCCCCATCATTCGTTTGTGTATTGTCATTTGTTTCCCCCTTGTGTCTTAGTTGGTTTCACCCGGTCACTATATAAACCCCCGAGTGGCTCATTTAGGGAGGTCACTTTGTGATGTCAACATCTCAGTTTGTTAGATATTTTGAGTTTGTTTTGTTGACCTCAGTTTCCGTTAAAGAAACCTTCATTTGTCCGTTGTATTTTTGTTGGGTAAATAAAACCCTTTTACAGAGAAACCTGTTTGCCTAACTGCTTGGTCCCTGACAGAAGGACAGAAATGAGGGGGGCCAAGCAGCGATCCCTGAGGGACACCAAACTTCCAGTATGACTTCCCTAAAGCTCTTTCATTGCAATGTCAGCTCTGCCACATGATTTAACCGAACTCCACCCCGGCGTGATCAAACAAAGGAAAATGTCAGGGGAGAACGACGATATATCATTTGCATCAAATTAACTAAAGATAATTAAAAATCCTTTAAGTTTTCGATAAGCTGAACAACTATAGTCACTATTACAGGTTACTGAGCTTTTACGTAAAGACATGTGCAGCCATGGCATTATCTATAGAACAAGGTTTATATAATGAACGCAGATCCAGGTCGGTCATCTCAGTTTTCGGCATTGTGTTTTTCACAGATGAGGCGATTTAAAAATGAAAGTATGTCATCAATATACCGCTATACAGCGTCGCGTTTCAGTGAAAATGTGTCATAAATGCGGGCAGAATGAAATGTGCGACTATAAAAAAAAAAAAAAATATTGAATGTTCTGTTCATCTGTTGCGGAGATTGGCTACGGCTCCACCTACACACACACGTCAACATGCCGACGTCCAGGCTGCGCTATATGGAAGATTTATTTTTAAATATAAATATGACACCCGCCATTTATTTGACGCTTCTTGGAAACCGTCGTACATTTTCTGATGGAGGAGTTTGATCTGCATTGTGACAAGTGGGGATCCAGACCCGTCACAATAGACACGACTTGGTGGCACAGATGGACGCAGGAGGCTGAACAATGCAGATATAATCCTGCAATTTTTTACCGTTTCTGCAGCCAGAGTGGGTGAAATTCAACGTGCTTCTCTTTCTACAGACACTTTAGGAACTGAACGTTCGAGTCGATTCTCTAAAGAGGTCGAGGTTTATCACATCAAATCAAGCTTTATTTATAGAGCACTTTTCATACAATGAAAAATGTAACACAAAGTGCTTGACATAAAATTAAAACAAAAGTAAAAACGCCCAGTAACAACCGTGTGAATTTATGTGTATATTTGTATATTGATGTAAGACATTAGACACTACGTGTATATGTGTTTGTATGTATGTGTGTGTGTGTGTGTGTGTGTGTGTGTGTGTGTATATTTGTGCTGCTTCTGTTTGTTGTCGTTACATAATAAATCCATTTCATTCAAGAAGAGCTGACATCCAGATTATATTGTAGAGCGTCTTCCTCAACTAACATCCAGATTATAGAGCATCTTCTTCCACTGAACTCTAGATTATACATCTTCTTCCTCTAATACCCAGATTGTAGAGCATCTTCCTCCTCTAATATCCAGATTATAGAGCATCTTCCTCCTCTAACATTCAGATTATAGAGCATTTTCCCCTGAAGTGAAAAGCAAATACAAGAGAAGAAACAAAAGTTTTGCTGCAGAATGTGATGAATGTTGTCGACCAGACGAAGCACAAAAGTCCGACAACAAAGCGGAGAAAGACGGAATCTGAACATCAAGATGATGAATTTCGCGAGTTGCTGATGAAGCCGTTGAATGAAAGCCCGACTTCACACCTCACTTGTATTCCAAACAGTTTGTTACTGATGAAATGATTCATCTGGTTACTAACTTGTTCAGTTTTCCAAAAAAAAAAATCCCAATAAAAACAAGTGAATCTGACAGCTGAGCTGACAGCTCAGATAAAGTGTCACAGCAACGCTACCATAACAGCTAAGTGCACGTTGGGACACGTGAGTAACTTCATTAATGCAAAAGTACCTAGTTACTTGTTTTTCACATTGACTATTCAGTAACTAAATTACTTTTTAATGAAATATCATATCGGTTTGACCACAATTGAGTTAAAAACATTAACCTCTCACTCATCTCTCCTCCTCACTGGTGTTCCTCAAGGCTTTGTTTTCGGTCCCCTGCTTTTCCTCCCATTTTACTATAAAAATTTTAAATATAATCATTAGATTAAAAATGTTTCTTTTCATTTGCCCAGTCATTATTGTAAAAAGGAATCTGTTCCTAAAAATGTACCAGGTGAAATTAAGGTAATGTATGCATGTGTGTATTATTAAAATAATAATAATAATAATAATAATAATTGGTAGTATTGACTAAATTATAGTAACATAATAATAATTAAAACAATTATTATCTTATAATAAAAATAATAAGTAGTAGTTTGAGTAGTATTGACTAAATTATAGCAACATAACAATAATAAAAAAAATCACTATTATTTTATCATAAAAATAATAAGTAGTTATAGTTTTAGTAGTATTGACTACATTAAAGTCATATAATAAAATTATATTTTTATTATAATAAAAACAACAATAATAGTTATTATTATTATGTCACTTTAGTCAATACTACTCCGACTAATTATTATTATTATGATGATGATGAACCAATTTTGAATGTCCTGCCGAGCTGTAAACACAATGACGTCTTCTGAATGTCTTGTTGCACCAGCACTTGACTGCATCATGCGTCAACACCAATGACCAATGACCAGGAGGCGTCCTTCACGTCACTCACTGTGTGCGTCTGGGCCGGCGTGCAGCTGCAGGTACTGCATGTCTTTGCTGTGCAGCTGCATGTTGAGTTTCTGCAGCGAGCTGTCCCGCTGCCTCAGAGCCGACTCCAGGTTCAGGATTCGCTCCACGTGCTTCTCCACCAGGGTGGTCTGCAACCCACACAGGCATTCACAACGTTTAACAATAGATATAAAAATGAAAAACAAAATTAAAAGGGAGAACCACAACTTGAAAGAGTCCAGTCAGTTGAACAAAGCAATAGAAATAAACCATCATCAGGCCTTGTGTCGCACACATTTTCAGTATATGTGCATTTTTGTCTGTGCACATCGATATCTGAGGAGTTATTTCTTCTCCTGCTGCACCGATTCAACATTTTCGTGACTCAAAACCTCGCAACAGAGGCTCCAATTCGGCCAAACCACCCAGAAAATGGTAAAAAATTTCAAAGAACACATTGATTTTTTCAGACTATTTTTAAGGGTAGCGACACAGCACAACACTGTTGCCCCCTCATTGCAATCCAAAAAGCTGCAAAGCCACAGGAATTTGTTAAAAAAAAACACCCATTTTGACATTTTGCACCAAAAGGATTAAAAAATAATTGGCTTTATGTTGAGATTGGAGTCCTTGTACATAGTAATTTTTTGGTTTTGCAGAAATATAGACAACTCCACCACATATAATGTGGAATAAAACAGGGAAAACTTTAAATTTAAAGGTTAATAGTGGCACTATTTTACTGGTCTGGCCCACCTGATGAAACTGGGCCATATTAACTGCTGAGCTCGGCAGAACTGACAGACTTCACTCTCAATGAGAAGGTTTATTATCACTGAGGGCCGACGGTGAGAGGGGACACGCTTTCAAAACTGCCAGTAAAACATTAAGAAAAGGAGTTCATGAAGCAAAAAAAAAAAAAAAAAAAAAAAGGAATAATTATCTCATCAAAACCTTTTCATTAATAGTTTTTTTTTTTTTGGTTCCAAGATGGGTAAAACCGAAAAAAGCTTTTTTTTTTTGCATCAGAGGAGAACTTTTAATGAACACCTTTCAGGATTGCAGGATTAATGAAACCGGCTTTACTCTGAAAAGCTAATTAGGCTCCTTTGAAATGAAAAGTGCAGTGGAATCCGTCTGTAATGAGTCCGTGTGCTCGACAAACGCTTTGAAAGGTTAGAACACAAAGTTCTAGCTGAGATAAGTTCGAGTGAAAACGTATTGTTTTTGCGTGCTCGTTTCAGAAAAGTATTGCATTTACACAGCAACGGCAGAGTTTGCAATATCCATTGATAAATAGTAAAATCATCTTTATTAGGAAGCGCCAAAGTGTTTTTAATACAACGAGGGAGCTCATTTGTCCTATTAACTCATTAAACCGTTAAAACGATATAGGAAACTTCATTTTTGGCCGTTATCTTAAAACTTGCATGACCTTCACTGTATAGATTTGGTTATTTAGTTTCTCCTCTGTTCACTTTCCACTGCAAGTTGGGATTGATTCCGTGTCTCACAATCCTAAACTAGATAAGGAGGAGGGCAGGAAGGAATGAGGTCTCGAAAAAAAGCAGAAAGTTTGCGATAAGAGGAGCCGATAATAAACTTCGGTGTTGTTTCCAGTGACGTATTGAGACTCGGCTGAGAGGCAGGCGGCTCTTTTAAATCGTCGCACTGCTACGGAGCCCCCGAAGGGACATGGAGGGGGGGAAAAAAAAGAAGAAGAGGAAAAAAAAAAATCTCAGGATCTCGCAATAACTTTTGCGAGATCTCGCAAAACTATATGCTATATGCTATATGCGCATTGTGTATGTGATCGACTAAGTTTGTCCTTTCAGAGACACCGTACAGAGTTTTATTGAGTTTTATTTTGAAATCGGCCTAAAATATAAAGACATTCAAGCAGTGTTTAGTGAAAGGACATGCTTCTTCGAGATCTCGCAAAAGTTATTGTGCGATTCCGAGAAAGTTTTGCGAGATCTCGAGAAAGTTTTGCAAAATCCCGAGATAGTTTTGCGAGATCGTGAGAAAGTTTTGCGAGATCCCGAGATTGTTTTGCGAGATCCCGAGCTAGTTTTGCGAGATCGCGAGATAGTTTTGCGAGATCCCGAGCTAGTTTTGCGAGATCGCGAGATAGTTTTGCGAGATCCCGAGCTAGTTTTGCGAGATCGCGAGATAGTTTTGCAAGATCGCGAGATAGTTTTGCGAGATCCCGAGATAGTTTTGCGAGATCCCAAGCTAGTTTTGCGAGATCGCGAGATAGTTTTGCGAGATCGCGAGATAGTTTTGCGAGATCCCGAGAGAGTTTTGCGAGATCCCGAGAGAGTTTTGCGAGATCCCGAGCTAGTTTTGCGAGATCCCGAGATAGTTTTGCGAGATCCCGAGATAGCTTTGCGAGATCCCGAGATAGTTTTGCGAGATCCCGAGAAAGTTTTGCGAGATCCCGAGACAGTTTTGCGAGATCCCGAGAAAGTTTTGCGAGATCCGAAATGGACCGTCGGAGGAAAGTGAAGTTGGGGGAAAAAAACCAGCCGACTGACTGACCATCTTGTCCAGATCCCTCTGCATGTTGCTCTTCTCCATGTGGATCTTCTCGTAGGCCTGGATCACATCCTCCAGCTGCTCCTCGCGCTCCTTCCGCTTCTGGAGCTGAAATAAACAAAAAAGGAAACTTACTTTACTACATTCCGTTATGTTTTTTTTTTTAAAGAAACTATACTGATTCAAACCTGTTTAGAGACTGCTGGAAGCTATTTAGCCTGTTACTGCGCATGCGCAACTCTCCCCCTCCCTTCCCCTTCCATCCCTTGTAAACAAACATGGCGGCCCGGCGGTGGTACGACGCGCGGTCAGTATTCTAGTTTTACCGTCCATATCAGTAGTTTTATAGTTGAGACTCACCACTGACATCATCCGATGCGTCATCAGTCCATGCACGTGTTCTTCTCTGCACACGTCTGTGTGGTTTCATTACAAAATCAAGCGACAGCGCCCTCCCATGGCCCGGCAGACTAACTACATCCTAATCCCTGTGTCCGCTGCTGCAGTGGAAACACTCCTTTATTTTTTTTTTAACAGAATAGGTGTTGTCAAGTGAAACATTGTCGTGTAAACAGGGCCTAAGGTTTGAGGCCTTGGTATGTGAAAATATAATTCTAAAACTTCCACTTACAGATAGGTGGCGCTATAACTGAATGAACGTTGGTGTATTTATATGTATTCGTGGCAGCGCAGTGATCCAGTGAAGATTCAGGCAGGTTGTGACGAACCATCAGATCATCTGTCTTTAATAAATGTAAAGTTATAATAAATCACAACGCAATTTAAAAGCGAATAAAAAAGCATTTCGTTCCCGTTTGTGAGCTGCAACATTTCCCATACCTCTGTTTATATCACCGGCCCCTTTTTAGCTTTTGAAATCTGATCCAAACGAGTTACGCGTATCTCCTCTTGCTATAACTGGAATATTATCGCTGCATTAATACACTAATGAGCATTGAATGTATGCATAGAGAAACAAGTTATTATTCCTACTTTTTAATTCATGTCGGATTCAAACAAAGTGACGCTGTACATTGTCGGATGTATAAATAATTGTCACTGATTATTTAGCACAACAAACCGATTCCATCTCCGGTTTCTGCAGCCGAGCACAAATGTAAAAGGCGATAATGAGAATGTCTTAAGGTTTTTTTAATTTTATTTTGGGGAGCGTTGCCTGTGTGAGCCGAGTGCAGAGAGCAGAGTCCTCCTCCGTCACGACGCCGGTTTTTCCTGCAGGCCATGTGTTACCATAGACACGCGGCGGCCGCGTCGCTTTGTCCTCTCGTTTATCCTCTCGTTTATCCCGCTGCCTTCCCCAGCTGCTCCCCCCTCTCACTCTCTATTGAAGTCTGAAGTGACCGGACTCCTCAATCAGAAGCTCTCCGCTCCCCACGTCTTCTTCGTTTCACTCGATTTGCCGCATGTCGCCGTCGAAACCCCCCCGCCGACTGACTCTCAGCCTCTCATCACAGGACTTCCTCTCCAGAGACTGTGTCGTATTTGAAATCATGACTGCTCCCTTCTTTTCCATGCACATGCTGAGGTGTGAGGATTTCCGTGTCCTACATTTCCCGGGTTACACAACAGCTTAAGAGACACATTTGATGACTCTCACAATGGAACTTTTTGTCCTTTTTTATTTTTTTTCCTCTCCTGTCAGGAAGTTTGAAAACTTCCAATGAAGGAGAAAAAAAAAAAGTGCTGATATTTTGTGTTTCTCAGTGGGGGGGGGGGGGCAGTGAAGTTAACAGATCTGAGCATGCTCAGTTCACGCTTTCATGCACGTGAACATCCTGAAATGGAAACTGTCGGTTTATGAGACGTTTCGGAGACCTGAAGACTTTATAAAGCTGCATTTTCAATGAACGGGACAGAAACTGACCAAAAAGAAGAGAAATACATTAAGTTTCCATTTTGAAACGAACAAAAAGGCACTCACACAGAATTCTGTATGTTTTTAAGTTGGTTTTTTTCCTCTTGTGATAAAAGATGAAAATCGGCAATGATTTCAAAAGGAAGTCAACGTAACAACAATCCAACTTGGTTGTTTATCCACTAGAATGTGTCCCATTGTTCATGTTTAATGTTCATTGTTCTCCACTACATGTATCCGTGGTTTCATAACAAACAACAGCACCCACTAGTGGCCAAACATTGCAAACTACATAGTTTTCAAAATGTTGCCCTGAAAATGTGAAACTTTTCCGAAGCGAAAAGCAAAAGCGACGTGTTTTCACTTCAAGCGTTGCATAAACGAGCCTTAATCTATAAAGACTCACGAAGAAGTTTCATAATTCCCTCGTTGAAGTCAAGAGGTGATGTTAACGTCTCCGTCGGACCATAATTTTGTCTTTACGACGAAGCACGAAACTTTCTCCGTACATATAATAACAGTCATATTTCATCCGCTGTGACCTTTGAAGACCTCCCCTGGCAGACAGAATGCCACGTCTCTTAGCCTCTGCTTGATAATTGGCGGTGGCTACTTTACTGGAAACAAATTGTTTGTTGTGTGTTCGAGGTCGTTTTCCCCGACGGAGCTCACCCGGTGAACCGCCGCACAATCCATCACGCTGGAAATCCCAGTGTCGGTCGCCCCCCCCCCCCCCGTGACCTTGTGTCCCGCTCTAATCGCACCCCGCTGCTCCGTATAAAACCTTTTCCTTCCTTTGGTCTGACTCCCCGCCTTCATGCCTCCTCGTCCCGCCGCCGCCTCGCCGCGGCCTTCTGCTGTCAGTCGTTTCTCTCTGGTATTTCCCGGCGCTCTCGTCCGGTGGGACACAGCAGAGAGTTACAGGGGGAGGGAGCGAGGGAGGGAGGGAGGGAGAGGCACTCTGCTGTTCTGCTCTGGTTCTCCAGATGCTTCAGGCGTGAAGCGACGCTCGTATTTGATGCGAAAACAATTCGGTCTTTGCAGAACGAAGCCTGAGAGCAGCGGCGACTGTTAACTAAACGACGGCGACGTCCCGGGAGAACGTGGACGGGGAGTCATGACGTGACGTTGTCCTCACTGTCCCTCTCCTGAACATGTACACTACTGCTAGTTACCACAACTACTAGTTCCGACAACCGTGGGACGCATGACCAGTAGCAGCGTTTCAGAAAAGTTGCGCCTTGGGAGACGTTTTCAAAAAGTTTCATTTTCTGAGGCTCCGACCACCATTGTGGTGAAAACGAGAGTCTGGGTTAGTAATAATAACTAGATGCTAGATTAGTTATAACAACTAGAGGCTAGTTTAGTTATAACAACTAAAGCCTAGGTTAGTTAAAACAACTAGAGGCTAGGTGAGTTATAATAACTAGAGGCTTGGTTATTTATACTAACTAGTGTCTATGTTAGTTATAACAACAAGAGCCTTGGTTAGTTATAACAATAGTCTAAGTAAGTTATGACAACTAGAGTCTAGGTTAGTTATAACATCTAGAGTCTAGGTTAGTTATAATAACTAGTGTCTGTTAGTTATAACAATAGTCTAAGTAAGTTATGACAACTAGAGTCTAGGTTAGTTATAACATCTAGAGTCTAGGTTAGTTATGACAACTAGAGTCTAGGTTAGTTATAATAACTAGTGTCTATGTTAGTTACAACAACTAGAATCTCAGTTATAACAATAGTCGAGGTAAGTTATGACAACTAGAGTCTAGGTTAGCTGTAATAACTAGAGTCAAGGTTAGTTATAACAACTAGATTCTAGGTTAGTTATAACAATAGCCGGGGTTAGTTATAACAACAGTCTAGGTTAGTTACAACAAGGGTCTGGGTTCGTTATAACAACTAGAGTGTAGGTTAGTTATTACAAGAGTCTATGTTAGTTATAACAATGAGACTCTAGGTTAGTTATAACAGTTTTTAGTGTTGGTTAAAAAAGCCACAGGTCGGTGTGGTTTCAGAGCTCCACGTCTGAGATCTGGTCGGGATAAACACGTTCACACGTCTTCCTGCTCATCTGCGTGACGCTTTAATCGTATTTATTTGGTAAAATAAGCTCTGAGATACATAAATAAATGTAAATAAAAACTGTGCCTGGATCTTCTGGGTCGAGGGAAAAAAACAACAACAAAACAAACCAAACTGCATCTGAGTGGGATTTGATGTAAACACTGAGTAGAGTCCTTGCCAGGATTCATTCTAATTACTAAGCCTCTCAGAAACAGAGCAGCAACATGAAACACGCAACTTGTCCCGGCGGCGGCGGCGGCGGCGGCGGCGTCTCACCTCGTGGGTCAGGACGTTGACCCTCTGCTGCAGCGTGCCGTTCTCCGACTGCAGCAGCGCCGTATCTTTGCTCTCGAAGGAACAGTAGGAGTTGGTGTCCTCCCCGAACTCGTTGATCATGGGGAACTGGGGGGTTAACAGGATGCGACAGACAGTCAGTGGAGGCGACGGAAACTAAAAACAATCGGCAAAATCCACGTTTATTGCCTCAACTCCATTTTCTTTCTGCAGTTTTTTTTTTTTGCCCCCCTGATTTCACGCTGGCGTTATTAAACATTGATCAAACACGAGCTGCAGCTTCTCTTCGACCCAGAAATCACTGAGAGGCTTTGATTAATGTCACGGGTCTGTTTGTCTATTCATGTAAATATCTTTTACTGGATTTTAAATCCTCTGGTTTACATGTCCGTTCATCTTGATTTCAAGTCACTGATCACATTGTTTTTCTCTTCTTATTTTACATATTCTATATATACTTAGTGTTGTCATGGGATTCTCTCAACTTCTTTTTGTCGCTTCAACTGTAAATAGTTAAAAATGTACATGTTCTGTCATTTCTCAGAGATTTAGTAGAATTGACATGCTTAGGAAAATACAAGCAAATACAACAATAATCTGAAATACAATATAACATACCAACTCATGGCCTGGAATGCTCACTACATTGTCATCAGTGTGTGTGCTGTTTCTATGGAAACTGACATTGCATTGTAAATGTGAAACAAACAACAAAAAAAATACAGAAACGATCAGTTTTTGCTTGAAACATTGTCGTGTTGTGTCGGGGAATAAAACACGTGGAGGGACGATTTCCAACATACAGACTGCGCCCACAACAGAATATTACACTTTGAATTTGCACTCATAATTCTTATTTGCAGGCTTTTTAAATAGGAATTTAAAAAAAACTGTGACAAGTTATTTGATAATACTTGAATAAATTCAATTTCTTGGAAAAAAACAACAACCCTGTTTTTGACAGGTTTTGTTATTCTCTCTAAATCATGGTTGATTAAAATGTATTTTATTACATTGTTAGATGATTACGTTCAGAAGAGCCAACACTATTACGTTATTGGTTGTTACATATCTTCACAAGTGGTTTTTATGTTTTTTTTTTTTTTATTGAATAATTTAATCTAGTCCATGTGTATCAGTAGCTGCTCTTGAGTATAAATGTCAGTACTTTTATGAGCTCTCCGTGTTCCTAAGATTAAAAAAAAAAATGTTTTTTCTTTTCAGGAACAAGCATTCAATCAGTGAAGCCACGGGAGGCGACAGAACTCTTCCCAATAGACTCACTTCAACTCATTTTCTATCGAGCAATAAAAACATTATCATGAAGGAAATCAGAAGTGAAACAATAAAACAAGTAAAACATGTGAAATATGCAGAGCTATTTGTGTTGCAGGCACATTTATACACTGAAATGATTGATTATGTAATCAGAAGCGGGAATGTTGGGGGGAGCAATGGGCTGTAACCCATTTGCTATTGTTTTACATATGAAATAAGCAATTTGTGGTGCTAAACTCTGCCAGTTAGCCGCTGCAGCAGAAAAAAACCACGGGGCGGTTATATAACCGCACGCCGTTCGACCTAAATGAACACATTTACATTTAGAGTGGAGGCCGTAAACATTGCAGGGCTTCCCACTTTCCGAGGGAGGAGATGTGACGCCTATCTGAGGGGCAAACAACCATCTTCCATTTAGCCGAACGGAACTACCTCTCCACGATAAAAGCTTGCAACACGGAGGGGTGGGGGGGTTCAGCAGCACTGCATTTAGTGAGTCACTCACTTCAACAGGATTTTCTGACAGACGTGCAAAAAAAAAAAAAAAAATGCAAAACATACTATCCAACGTTTTCAAAAAGTAGAATTTTTTTTCTCCCCCTTTTCACAAAGTTGAAGCGTTTTTCCTAATTTGCCGTTTTTTTCCCAAACCGTTTGTGTTTACAGGGCCTCGTCACATAAACCGAACCTGAGTAAATCGGGAACTAAGGCGGAAAAGTGGGTGGAGAAGATGGATGGATGATTATCTTAGACGTTAAGTTTGCCTACTGAATGCAAATATTAGTATTTATATTCTATTGTTGCTACTTCAGTGGTCTCTGCAGACCTACGCTGATGAATCTTTAGAGAATCTGGATGTATAAACATGGGTTCGGGTCAAATAAGTGTGTTTATTTACTTCCCGACTTTAAGAAAAAATCCCAATAATGATAGTTAGAATAACCGAAATAATCAAAATTATTTATCAGAAAGGAACAGCATAAGCCCATATTTT
>NC_137670.1:2942763-2945495 GCF_963422515.1 Blennius ocellaris
GAGTGCAGTTCTAATTACATGAGCCGCTGCTCATAATAAAGCTGCAGTATGCATGATGACGCATGACAACTGTACTAATGTCTTCATGTGCACATGTGCATCCGTGTGCGTTCAGATCTCCGGCAACATGTCCGGCCTCCAGACATATGCACGCTCCTCGGAAAATGATTTAATTCATGAATATAGCATGCATAACAAGCTCCTAATAATAATAATCTCAATTATTCCAGAGAAGAGTCTTCAGCAGGTTCCTGGGTGGAGGATGTCGACGTGATGCTGAGCTCGCTCACTGCCTCTGCCGCCGTCCAGCCTCAAGTAGCTCACGACCATCAGCTTACCTTCGTGTCTCTCTCTTTTGAAATGAAGGCGTTATTTTTCTGGTGCGAACTCCCCGACGGGTGCATGAGTAAGCAGCGTGTGCGCCGCAGCCGATATGTTAATCAGTCTGCTTTACATACGAACTCGCTCTGGTTCGCGGTACTTAAAATTACATGAGCTTCGACAGCCTGCGCTGTTCCACCAGCATGATGAATGAGCTGCTGGTTAGCTGACCCCACCCCCCCCCTACACCCCCCTACACCCCCTACACTCCACACCCAGGACTCTGGGCGACGCTGTCAAACATGATAAATGGCACCTGTGATGTCACTTCCCCGTTTTTAATTTAGCCACCGCGCGGCCACGTGCTCGGGAGTCGTGGTTTGATTTACAGGTAGTGGAGGAGTTACACAACAGCCCGTTGATTTGATGTACACTGGAATGGATGCCTCCATGCCTCCATGACTCCCAGCATCGCCTTGTGAGTCAGCGATTGCCTACTGAGCTATTTTCATCTGCTCCCTTCCTCCACGGTGCTATTTTTCTTGTGTTTCGAGAGCGAGGGGAATAAAGCCTCAGCCAATCGACGGCTCTTCGGTTTTTCTTCCCCCCCCACCTCCCATCCTCGCTGGTCTAACTGGCTGATGCACACACACACACGCACACACACACACGCACACGCACACGCACACGCACACGCACACGCACACGCACACGCACACGCACACGCACACGCACACGCACACACACAGTAACAGCAGTGGAATGCTCATTGGGATCGTTTGATCAAACTGTGCCAGTTGGCTGCCAGCTGCCCGAGGACCTCTGTGTGTGTGTGTGTGTGTGTGTGTGTGTGTGAGAGAGAGAGAGAGAGAGAGAGAGAGAGAGAGAGAGAGAGAGAGAGAGAGAGAGAGAGAGAGAGAGAGAGAGAGAGAGAGAGAGAGAGAGAGAGAGAGAGAGGAGAGAGAGAGAGAGAGAGAGAGAGAGAGAGAGAGAGAGAGAGAGAGAGAGAGAGAGAGAGGAGAGAGAGAGAGAGAGAGAGAGAGAGAGAGAGAGAGAGAGAGAGAGAGAGAGAGAGAGAGAGAGAGAGATCAAGCCCGGCGCATGTTTCTCAGGCAAACATGACTCAATATGAAAGACACATCATATATTTTGCAGGATGAGAATAAAGACGTATTTTTGAGGATGAAACAAATCATTTCTTCCTAATCTGTATTTCCATTGGCTGCGGGGTCTGATTATTGTCACAGGATTTTCACGACAGCTGCTATCATGAAAATCCAACAAGTTTACATCCATACCGTCACACATACTATCAATATGAAGTCGTTTTTTTTTTTTAATTAATAAAGATTTTTTTTAATGGGAGGTTTTCTGCAAATTTCCCTCCCCATAACTGTACAATTGTATTAATTAATCAATTACTTGAGTCTCCTCTGTGCAACATGCAGCTGGAGTATCTGAGATTCCGGGGAAGGATCCTGCTGTTAAAAAGAACAAGCTTCATCCATTTATGAGTATTCACAAACAACTCAAATCCCAGAGCTTTCTGGAAACAGGCTTCCAAGCTTCCTCAGAGGACGGAAGACAGATTATTGTTTTCTCGGCCAAAGGCGCGTTGCTAATTGTGTATTTCAGTGTATTATAGTCATAACGGAGGACTGCGATGCAGGACGTGTTTAATAAATCCATCATTGAAGTGACTCCTTCATGACTGCCAGCTCGGTCAGGGCCGGCTCTTCCACAGATAACAGAGTCCGGATCAAAGTGGAAACCGCGGGAGTCGTCGTCCCCACGGACTGACGCGTGAAGCTGGAGGTGCAGCAGCCGCTTTCCTTTTCCACCTTCATCCCCCCCAAGCGGGCGAACGTATCTCCCTGTTTCTGCCTCCTGACTCCCTCTGAACCCCCCCCATCCACCCCCACCCTCTCTGTCTGTGGCTGTTAAACCATCCGCCTCCTCTCAGGTGTACGTTTCTCACCTCTGACTCAAACTGCTCGTCTGTGAATAGCGAGCCCGGGGCGGAGGGGTGGCGCGTTCCCATAATGCCGAGCTGCAGGCGAGTTGGACGAGCCACTTCGCATGGCGCAAGGCGGAGTGTGTATTTCTGTGTGTGTGTGTGTATCAATGCAAACATCAGTGAGCGTGGGAATGAGTCGCCGTGACCCGTGGTTTGTTTTAAATGTGTCGCTACTGAACAGCAGCAGAAAACACTGCTAGAGAGAATTATACACTTTAAAGATGACATAACACCTAAAAAAAAGTGTAAAATGATTGAAATTGCTTAAACATCTGCTAAAACTATTGAGATGACCTAAAACGATAGAGTACAACTGCTTAGATGGTTAAAATAGCTTAAATTACTTTTTTTTTAAATCTACAAAATTGTAGATTATGTAGATTTTTTTTTGTCT